>NC_134793.1:45413327-45418327 GCF_046742065.1 Oratosquilla oratoria
TGGATGTGGTACAGATGAAAGTAAAAGGGAAGAGATAGGTAGTATGTTTATGAGAAGAAAAATGAATGTGTTGGCTTTGAGTGAAACTAAGTTGAGAGGGAAGGGCGAGTGTAAGTGGGAGGTTATCAGGAGTGAAGAGAGGGCGAGGGAGAGAAGGGGTGGCTATACTAGTAAATGAAGAGATAAGTAAATGTGTAGTGTAGTGGAAGGAGGTTTCCTCAAGGATAACTTGGATGAAGGTGAAACTGAGAAAGGAGATGTGGGTTTTTGTAAGTGCATATGGGCCTGGTAGTGAGAAGAGTGTAAAAGAAAGGGAGGATTTTTGGATAGATTTAAATGAGTGCATAGAGGGATTAGGGAGAAATGTCAATGTAATAGTACTGGGAGACCTTAATGGTAGGGTAGGAAATAAACCAATTGACGGGGTGTTTGGGAAATGTGGAGTTCCAGGAAAGAATCGTAGTGGAGAGTTGATGGTGGAGATGTGTCTAGAAAGAGAGTTGATGGTAGCAAATACAGTGTTTCGGAATAAAGTCAAGCATAAGTACACATGGTAGAGGGTGGTGGGTGGAAGGGTGGTAGATAGAGCGTTAATGGACTATGTAGCGGTAGATAGCAGTATAATAGGAAGAATTAAGGATGTACATGTGCTAAGGGGAGAGGGTGAGGGAATATCAGATCATTTTTTGGTGGAAGGTAAGTTGAGAGTGGAGGATAGATGGAGAAAGAGGAAAAGGACAAAAGGTGGGGAGGTGCTTAGAGTGACCTCTTTAAATGAAAAGGAAAAGGAGAAGAAGTACAAGAAGAAGCTGAAGGAGGAGTGGGAGGGAGTGAAGGATAGAGTAGAGCTAGGAGTGGAGGAGGAATGGGGATGGTTCAAGGAGGGAGTCACAAAGTGTGCAAAGATGGTGTGTGGAACAAGAAGGACAGGAGGAAATAGAAGGAAGGGTAGGGAATAGTGGGATTAGGAAACAAAGAAGTTTGTAGAAGAGAAGAAGCGAGCTTTCACAGATTGGTTACAAAATAGGACGAGGGAGTCATATGAGAGGTACAAAGAAAAGAAAAGAGAAGTAAAGCACAAGGCAAAGAGGAGAGCAGATGTGAAATGGGGTAAGAGTATGACAAAAATTTTTGAAAGTAATAAAAAGATGATATGGAAAGAAAAAAGAGAGGAAGAGGAGGCGAATCAAGTAGAGAAGAAAAGGTAAAAGATGCAGATGGAGAGATGATAATGGAAGAGAAGGCAGTAAGGGGAAGATGGGCAGAATATTTTAGGAAGTTGCTAAATGTGAAGGAGGATAGGGAGGGAAAGGTAGTTGCAGTGGGAAATGCTAAGAAAATGACCGTTATGAGTGAGGAAAATAGAGGAGAAATAAGGAAGGATGAAGTGAAGGCAGTTGTTAAGATGATAAAAGTAGGTAAGGCACCTGGTCTGGATGGATGCCATGCAGAATGTCTAAAAAAAAGGAGGTACAGTTATGGTGGACTGGCTGGTGAGGTTATTTAATATTTGCTGGAGAGAGGGTAGAGTGCAGGAGGACTGAAGGAGTGCCTGTATTCCACTTTACAAGGGAAAAGGGGACAAGTGTGAGTGTAGTAGTTTCAGAGGGATTAGCTTGTTAAGTGTAGTTGGGAAGGCTTATGGGAGGATCTTGATTGAGAGGATTAGGAGAGGAACAGAGGGAGTAATTGGTGAGGAACAGCGTGGATTTAGGACGGGTAGAGGTTGTGTAGATCAGATTTTTGTGGTAAGACAGATATGTGAGAAAGCTATAGGAAAGGGGAAGGATGTTTTTTGGGCTTTTATGGATCTGGAAAAGGCTTACGACAGGGTAGACAGGAAGGTACTGTGGGAGGTTTTGCGGATATACGGGATAGGAGGAAAGCTTCTAGGAGCTGTCAAGAGTTTTTACGAGAGTAGTAGAGCATGTGTCAGAATTAGAAATGGAGAGAGTGAGTGGTTCGAGGTAAAGGTGGGACTTCGTCAGGGATGCGTTATGTCGCCCTGGCTGTTCAACTTGTACATGGATGGGGTGGAGTGGGTCAGGGATTGGAGATGGTTAAAGAAAATGGAGAAAAGTGGGAGGTGAGCCAGCTGTTGTTTGCGGACGACACTGCGCTTGTGACAGGATCGGAGGAGGGATTGAGAAAGTTGGTGACAGAGTTTGGGAGAGTGTGTGAAAGAAGAAAACTGAAGATAAATGTGGGTAAAAGTAAGGTGATGAGATATACAAGGGGTGAAAGTGGCAGTAGACTGGAAGTGAGCATTAAGGGAGAGCGACTGGAGGAAGTGGATAGTTTAGATACTTGGGTGCAAATGTGGCAGGAAAAGGTGGAGTGGAGGTGGAGGTAGAATGTAGATTGAGAGAAGCGAGTAAATACCTTGGTGGATTAAAGAGTGTAATGAGGAATAGACATTTGGGAATGGATGCTAAGAGGGGACTGTATGAAGGAATGATTGTGCCAACAGCACTGTATGGAGCAGAAACATGAAACATAAGAGAGGAAGAGAGGATGTTAGGGTGGCTGAATCACACACAATTTTAAAATTTCTTTAGTGTTTATACAAGAACTGACGTGCGCTCACTTCCGCGGCTATCTAAACACTGGCGTCCTCTGGGGCACGCCGCTAATTCGCGGGCAACAAAAAAAAAACCGCATGGTTCGATTACAAGAATGTACAATAAATATAATACATATATATTAATAAATAAAAACAACGGGAAAATATACATAAAAATACAAGAAGGGTCACCATTACAATGAGTTTGAATGTGTTTGAGATGAGGTGTCTGAGAAGTATGATGGGGGTTACTAGGCTAGATCGAGTGAGAAATGAAGAGGTGAGGAGGAGAACGGGCGGAAAGGGAGTTGGGAGATAGGGTTGATGGAAGAGTATTGTTTGGACACAAGGAAAGAATGAGTGAAGAAAGACTAGTAGACGAGGTATGGCAGGCAGATATGGAGGGAGGGATTATGAGGGGGCGTCCTAGGATGAGATGGATGGATGGGGTGAAGGGGGCTTTGGGGAAGAGGGGAATGTCTGTTGAGGAAGGACGGGAGAGGACAGAAGACAGGGGTGAATGGAGAATGGTTGTATTTGGATGATGTTGTGATGCATGAGGTGGAATGGGTGGGGGGATGGGGGATGAGGTAGTATGTGTGAGCAAAATTTGACGCAGCCCGAAGGTATTTCTCCCCGTCTTCTCCTTTTCTGCATGAGGGGACGGAGAGGGGGGGGGTCGCCGATTTAATGAAGCGGCCTTGCTGTGGATGTGCTGTGCCTTGCGACACTGCCTCTGACCCAAGGCAGTGGATAAGGTGCAGGAATGACCCGTCATCCAGGAGGTGCTAAGATGGGAGGGAGGGTGGAGGGGAGTGGGATGTATTTAGGAATGGAATGGGTGGGAATGATTTTATGCCTTTTTCTTTTTGGCTACCTCCCTTGTAAGGGGGAAAAAGCTTTGGTATATGTATGTATAAGCATAAGTAATAACTTACATAATTATGTCCATAGATTGCACAGATTAGCAAAGGCTTAGCCATCATAAAAGACGAGTATTAAGAAACTGTCTGGATCGTAGCGTAGGCCGAAAATTAGTTGAATAGCTGTCAGCAGATATTAGTTTCATTATTCAATGGAATCCAATTAACCTGGAACATCAAGAATGCATTATCTATTTTACATACATACATACATACATATATATATATATATATATATATATATATATATATATATATATATATATATATATATATATATATATATATATATGTATATATAATAAACAAGAAAATGTAAGATTCGAATGGTTAAGATAGTATTTTAACCAGGGGGAGATGATGGTCTTTATATTAAGTTCTGATGATGTTTTAAGCTGATTATCCTATTCTAACTTGAAGACAATTTTTCAAAGGGAGACTAATTGTCAGAAGACTAATTAGTGGAGGACTAACTGTCCAGAGGACCAAATGTCCGAAGACGAAATGGGTGGGTACATATTTGATCAGGGTAATTGGAATTGCGGCGCCGCACAGTGTGACATCTGCCTAGGTCTCTGTCATCACCGATTCGTATTTCTTTCCATCATTTTTCTCCAGTTTATTAATCTATTTCTTTTCCGTGTTCATATGTTTTCTTTTTCATCATGCTGTTCTCTTTCTCTTACCATTCTTCTTCTTATTTTCCATTTGTCACTCTTCTTTGTCTTTCTTGTTTCTGTTTCTTCCATTTCTTTTGTCTGATAGGTTTGCCCTGTCTTGTCCCACTTTCATTTTTTTTTTTTCATTTTTCAGCTTCTTCACTTTCGTTTTTCCCTTTCCTTTTTTTTTCTTCTAATTTCATTCTCCCCGCCTTCCGTATTCTTTTATTTACTCCCTTCTTCTATCTTTCTCTCTCTTTCTACTTTCCTTCTTCCATTTGTGCTTGTTGTTGTTGTTGTTGTTGTTGTTCTTATTGTTGCTAAAACTGCTATTCTTGCCTTTATTATTATTGTTGTTGTTTCTGTCATAGTTGCTGTTATTGTTTTTAGATTTGTTTCTGTTTGTTCTGGTTCTCTTTTCTTGTTCTTCTTTTTGTTCTTGATCATACTGTTATTCTTGTTCTCATTCTTCCTCGTGTTCCTGGTCTCATTCTTGTTCTTGTTCTTTCTTTTTTGTTATTAATCTTGCTATTATTCTTATTCAAATTCTTGCTTTTCTTCTCGTTCTCGTTCTCCTTATTCTTGTTCTTGTTTTCGTTGGCGTTTGTGATCTCTTTCTTGTTCTTCTTCGACATGTAAATATTGTGTTTATTCATCCTGACCTCGTTCCATATTTCCCCTTTTTACGTTTTCTTCCTCTTCTAACGTCCTTTCCCCTTCCGGTTCTTTGCTCCACTGCATTCTTCTTTTCAAGAGAGAGAGAGAGAGAGAGAGAGAGAGAGAGAGAGAGAGAGAGAGAGAGAGAGAGGAAAACAGGCCTACAGCATGTAAACTGCATCCTTCTAAAAAAAAATT
>NC_134793.1:45445827-45448327 GCF_046742065.1 Oratosquilla oratoria
GTACGTATGTATGTACGTATGTATGTATGTACTTATGTATGTACGTATGTGTGTACGTGTATATGTAGGTAAGTATGTATGTATTTAGGTATGTATGTAGGTTTGTATGTGTATGTACGTACGTATGTACATATGCATGTATGTATGTACAGTATGTATGTATGTATATATGTGTATGTACGTATGTACGTACGTATGCATGTATGTGTATGTATGTACGTATGTATGTATGTATTTATCCATTTATGTACGTATGTATGTATGTATGTATGTATGTATGTATGTATGTATGTATATATGTATATATGTATGTATGTATGTATGTATGTATGTATGTATGTATGTATGTATGTATGTATGTATGTATGTATGTATGTATGTATGTATGTATGTATGTATGTATGCATGTATGTGTGTATGTGTCTATGTTTATGTATGCACATACTGCGATTAAATTCCCGGTCGGTCTCCATCTACATAACAGAATATCTAATATTCATATCCCAAATGCATATGGTACGTAGCAACCGTGTATATAGCAGCCAACGGTACATAGAGGCCTATTACAGGTTATTACTATGGATGCAACACAAAATGCCATCATCCACTCTCTCTCTCTCTCTCTCTCTCTCTCTCTCTCTCTCTCTCTCTCTCTCTCTCTCTCTCTCTCTCTCTCTCTCTCTCTCTCTCTCTCTCTCTCTCTCTCTCTCTCTCTCTCTCTCTCTCTCTCTCTCTATCTCTATATATCTCTCTCTCTCTCTCTCTCTCTCTCTCTCTCTCTCTCTCTCTCTCTCTTCCTCTTCCTCTTCCTCTTCCTCTCCCCCTCACTCCCACGGTCCTTTCCTGGAGTACAGTGGACAACATAGTTGGGGTTTAGTGTGAAATTGTTTTTTTTTTCCACAGTCCACATATCCTCTGCCCCCCCCCCCCTTCCCCCTGCCTGGAACGACCCTGAGAATCCTGCTCTTTATCAGCCTCCCGGCTGGGCCATCCGCCACCCAGCAACGACAGTTTTTGGAATTAAATTGACTCTTTGGTTCCCTCCTGCCGCGCGTTCTTCTTCCACTAATGGTCGACCGACGCTTCCCCTGAAGGTTCCTGCCCCTTTCGCGCTGTGGAGGGGATGCTCCTTAGCTGAATAAGATCCCCTGGCGGCGGCAACAACAAGAAGGGGTAAATGGTTCCTTTGGGGTTAGACAACATCGAACAACGTGAGGACCTTCCCTCAGTTGATTGGAATCGTGTGGTTTTAGTCAGACCAATTGTCCGGATCAGATATCGTCTTCAGAATGTTGAACTAAAACGAAGCTAATCCTCTCATGTTAAAGAATTTTTTTTACTAAACTGAATACAATCGTCTGGCGACGAGAGAAGAAAATCACCAAAGTGATATTCTGCAACCACGTGCGTGACATATACATATGTATATATGTATATATATATATATATATATATATATATATATATATATATATATATATATATATGTACAAGGACTTTTGTTGTGTATGTAACTTGGCACACAAACAAAAACTGACATGTTATTTTACATTTCTCTCGGTATATTTGGTTTCCTTTTCGGGTTGCTATATGCTTTCATACAACTTTTTTCACCTCAGGTTTTTTCAGAACATTTTTATAGGTGTCGATAACCCAACAACCTGAAAAAAAAACGGATAAAAATCGGAAATATAACATTCAGTTAATTTCATCTATATTTTCCATTTGTTTATTACATTTATTCATTCAGTCAGTCAGTCAATCATTCAATCATTCAATCATTCAAGCATTCAAGCATTCAAGCATTCAAGCATCCAATCATCTAATCATTCAATCATTCAATCGTTCAATCATTCAATCGTTCAATCATTCAATCTTTCAATCATTCAATCATTCAATCATTCAATCATTCAATCATTCAATCATTCAATCATACATACATACATACATATACCAAGGCTTTTTCCCCCTTACAAGGGAGGTAGCCAAAAAGGAAAAGGCCTAAAATCATTCCCACCCATTCCATCCCTGAATACACTCCACACCCGTCCACCCTCCCTCTCATCTTAGCACCTCATTTAATTATTCAATCATTCAATCATTTAATTATTCAATCATTCAATCATTCAATCATTCATTCATTCATTCACTTGTTCATCCATTCATTCATTCATTCACTCATTTGTTTATTAATTAATTTATTTATTTATCTATTTATTTATCTATCTATTTATTTATTTATTTATCTATTTATTTATTTGTTTATTTGGTTATTTATGTATGTATCTATGTATTTGTTCATGTATTTATTAATATATATATTTATTTATCAATTGATTTATTCGTTTATCTATCGATTTATTTATCTATTTATTGCCAGTCTGTGTTTGTTTATTCATTTATTTGTTTGGTTATGTATGTATTTATGTATTTGTTCCTGTAGTTACTAATATATTGATTTAATTATCTATTGATTTATTAATTCATCCATCGATTTATT
>NC_134793.1:45453327-45465827 GCF_046742065.1 Oratosquilla oratoria
TTCCCTAAGCGCTTTCGTGATATTTCACATCTTCAGGGTAATCCCCTGAAGATGTGAAATATCACGAAAGCGCTTGGGAATTCTAGTTTTCTTTTCCGTTTTTTCCCTGTGGTTATTAGCAATCTTTTGGATCACGTGGTGTTGTGATCTTTTTGCATATTTGTATGTATGTATGCATTTATGTATGTATATACACACTGTGTGTATGTATGTGACGGTATGTGTACCATTTCATTCCCTTGCCCAATTTGATACCTTTCTCTGTTTCATCTCTATTTAATTTCACTTTTGTCTTCTTTCTCTCTTTTCTTCAGCAATCACCCCTTAGGGCCATCGTCCTGCCACGAACGAGGATACATTGCAATCATCCCTCTGTCCGCGATATCACTCTTTTTTTGTATTTTATTCAGGCTAACGCCGGGCTGCTTTATTCAGTTAAGGGCAAAATTCTTGTCGATGAGGCTACGTCCTACTCAATGATTAAATTTGACAAAAGTCACGCATTTACACATTTGATTATGCCTGGCCTCAAGTGACCTGATTCTGTTGAGAAGATGGCCCTAAACGAAGGAGTCAAGTTTGTGCTTCTCTTCGTACTTTTTGTGTTACATGTAATTGTCTCAGATGAAGGTTTATATCGTACTGGGGAATGAATGCCCGTGACGTGACGTTGAATAGATTATGGTAGAAAAAGAAGAACGAGAAAACAGAGTAACTTGATTTTAGATTATATACAACCCTGTGTTGCAGTCTGTAGGATATTACCTATAAATGGCTGTCAAGACGAAACGTTAGAATAAGACACACTAGCTTTATCATAATCGACTCATTTGCCAAGAATCTAGTAAAAAATATAACGTGATGCCTATGTATAGTAAGAACATAACATAAGAACATAAGAATAAAGTAGACTGCAAGAGACCATAAGGCCTACACTAGGCAGCTCTGTATCCATCACCACCTGTCATCCCCATCCATAAATTGTCTAATTAGTCATTCGGGAAAAACTATTTACTCACGATATAATTCTCACAACGTCAATATGATTTTTTTTTTCGAGTCTCACTTCTCACCTTCTCACCAGACGCCTGGTAGGCTAGTGCCTGTCAGCCACTGAGTCCCGATGAACGATTTTCCTCCATTCTTGTCGGTTCGCAAAGGTCTCTTCTCTCTCAATTTCAGTCAGGCTACTTCCCCTCGCCGCCAGTGCTTCCCCAACTCCTTCATCCCATCTCTTCCTTGGTCTTCCCACAGGTCTTCTTCCTTGAGGTCTATATTCCAGATATTTTCTCGGTAACTGGTTCTCGTTCATTCTTTGCACATGTCCATACCATCTTAGCTTGCTTCTCTCCACCATCTCCAAAATTGATACAACTCCCAGCTCTCTTCTTATATCATCATTCTTCAACCTGTCTCTCCTAGTCACTCCTTTAATCATTCTCAGCAACCTCATCTCTGCAGTATCTGATGTATTTTCCTATATAGTACTCAACTTCCAGCTAGATCATTTCTTTGCATAGGTAAAATAAAGTTATCAGACAAAGATTTTGAAATTTGTGTAATGAAAAGCTTTCCGGATGGGTTAAAAATGTTCCATGTGACTATACATGTATGTTGATCGCTTACTTCTCCTTTTTCTTTATTTCGTCTATTGTCACTTCATCCCTTCATCTCCTAATTTTATCCATCTCAAGATTTATAAGTTAATCATTTGTCTTCCCCCACAAAAAAAATCCACCTTCATTTCCTTATCTGTTATATAAATATTTGCACATTGTATTCTCCCTTTTTTGTTTTCATTTTCTCTTCCCTTAGAGGTAATCGGAGGTACTACCCACCTTCAGAACTTTTTCCGCCGTAAAATCACTAATCTGTTATATATCTATTTACACATCATATATATATTTACACATTATATATCTATTCACACATTATATATATATTTACACATCATATTCTCCCTTTTTTTTTTGTCTTCGTTTTCCTTTCCCTAAAGGACTATTTTTCTTTCAACGTCCGATTAATCGGAGGTACTACCCAGCTTCAGAACTTTTTCCGCCGTAAAATCACTAAGGTAAACTATTTCGTTTCCTCAGCAGAAATACATAGAATGTCGTTTGATGCGTTGGAGGAAAACTATTTTCCTCCAACACATCAGATCCCTAGCCCCAACAGTCGGAGGAAAAATAACGCATTTATCTCCGTCATCTCCCAGCTTCTTCACATGCTCACGCATCGTCGCCTTAGTACTCGTTCGAATCTCCGCTGTTGTTTTCCAAAGCCTTGTACCCAAGCCATCCAGGGCACTTCGAACACGTCCCGTTAAATTGGATCGACTTGTTCGAATGCGTCTTGGGAAATAAAATGGCTGAAAACCTGAACAGGATTTGAATAATTGTTTATACACACACACGCACATACACGCACACGCGTACAGACATGTACATACATACACGGCTTGCTGGAATATTGTAGATAGTTTCAAAGGCTTACAGCAACGAAGGTCCGAGGTCGATCCCCGCTCATTGTATTGAAATATTCACTAACACTCCAAATACGTTACTATTTCACTTGAGTAAATGGGTGGTATATGTAAGGTTAAAACATTTCCTGTAGATTTGTCTGTGTAAGAGTAAAAACACTAAACTACTCCTACTCCTACTCCTCCTTCTCCTCCTCCTCCTCAAAGGACGACTGATATCTGGTCCTCGAAGTACCATCCAATTTACCACTCGAGCTCCCCCCCACCACCACCACCACCACCACCGGAAACCTCCACTTCAGGCGTATCTGGGTCTCTGGAGTCGGGGAATCCACGTCAGAACTACCTGGAGAGGAAAACTTTCGCGACAGGAGATGATAAGCTGTGACCTAAGTAATTTTTTATCCGTGCTTGGGTAGCCTGGGGAGCTGGCGGTCACCGGTAGTTAAACCGGTCTCATGTAGTAAAGAAAAAGAAGAAGAAAAAAAAACGGGTGTATTCGTTGGATGGCCCTAAGGATTTCCAGCGAGGAATTTCTCTGAACGTGGTGGCACGCTAGGTATTTTTCGATAGCATGCTATTTGTTTTTGCTACTTCGTTTGAGTAGAGACGATTTCGGTTACGATCCTTTGTCTTTCAAATTTCCAAATATCAAATTACTTTTGCGTCATATATTGAGAAGCTGAATGACGAACTAAGAAGTTAAACTTACACGAATGTTAGACACATTGATGACATGTTCTTACGGAAGTCTAGAATATCGTAGCCGAAGTCGTTTCCACTCAAACGCAATAGCAAAAGCAAATAGCAGCCTAATGTGCCGCCGGTGAACGGACAGCTCGTCCCCGGATAACTGGTTCATAAAAATGTAAACCCGAACAACTAGTCCAGAGAAATATGAACAACTCGTCCACGCAATTTTTTTTTTAGGTGATATGTAATTTCTATCAATTTGTTATATGTTTTACCCATATTTTCATATATCAGGTCATATGATTAAGGAAAAATATGACAATAATTATATATATTAGGCCATATAACTAAGGGAAAATATGACAAGAATAATATACTCTAGTATGTTATCACTTTATTACGGTATGCGGACAGTTTCCCACATGGACATTTTCCCACATCACATTTTCACAAATCCATTTTCCAACATTGTCATTTTCACACATGTAGGACACCTTCTCTCATTTTATTAATATCGTAATAGTTATCATTGCGCACTAAGGATAATGTTATAACGTCATATTAGACTTATGTGACTTATGGATATCAAAATTCAAAATCAGAAATCAATATATCACCAGTTGTCTGTGGATGAGTTGTCCTAGAAGCTGCGCCGCCACCTTAAGATAAAACAGAATGAGGAATTAAAAATGAATGGTCAAGGATTCTAGAACGTGGATGTTTCTATTGTTTCATTATATTTAGTTATTATTTAATTTCATTTTATTCTGTTTGCTTATTTCATTCTATTTTATTCTGCTTTATTCTATTCAATTTATTTTCATTTTATTCTATTTCTATATTCATTTATCGCATTTTTAATTTAATTCATTTCATTTTATTGTTTTATTTTTCATGATTTGATTTCATTTTATTATTCTGTTTATTCATTTACCTCAGTTGAGTCTTAACAACGCTAACCCATGGGATCATTAACTCCTAGCCGGTGATAGGAGTTAATGACCCCAAAAATATTCGTGACCTCAATGACATGACCCCATTCAACCCCAGGTCATCTGACGGACCCTCTCGGGTCACCCTGAGACACTTAGGAGGTCAACATTGATGCGTAACGTTTTAATGACGTCATTATTTTTCTGGAGAGGGGTGAGGTCAGCGAGGTGACCCAGAACGTGTCCTCTAGAACCATCATCTGACCTTAGGTCATATTCCTTTCTACCCTCTCCCCCTTGCTAAGTCTCTCCAATCTGTATCTTTAATGTATACACACGCGTATTCACACACACCCCCACACACACACACAAATACACGCACACACACACACACACACATTCTGTTCTATTTCATTTCTAGAAACACTCACTCTAGTTCACTTTTATTTCTCTTTTCATTTCATTTTTCGCTTTTTCGTTTTTTTTTCAGTTTCTTTTTGCTACGCTATTTGATTTCATATCCTTTCGTTCCTTCTCTCAAATTCCTCCATTTATCAAATCTTGGATCGAATCCAGGACATAATAGCTCCGCCGAAAAAAATACCTCCTAAATCACCCATAATACCTTCATGCAAATGATAAGTGTTATGATAAGGACTGAAATTCTAGAATTGATAGAATATTAAATTCTGGAATACGATTTATACTGTTCAACTTTATCTATAAAATCTATAAAATTCTCTCTTTAAAAGTGGCAGTTGCCGAAAAGATTGACGAGATAAACACTATATGAGGACGGAGCCTTTATTTGTACGACGTTTCGCTTAGTACTTGAAAAAGCTGTAATAAGCGAAACGTCGTACAAATAAAGGCTCCGTCCTCATATGGTGTTTATCTCGTCTATAAAATCATACAATGTTAAGTAATGAATATGTATTCATTTGAAGTGCATTACTTGTGTAATAAATGAAAATGGGCCTATTGTAAATACTTTTTATGTGAAATATTTTGTACATGTATTTATATTGTATCATTCCAATAAACACTTTGATCTATGCACCAATGGTTTCTGGTGATTTTTGTTCACTTGACAATTTTGAATTATAACCTTAGTTAAAGGAATGATAATTATTCCAATAAAGTTGCCAAATTAAGATTATAACCTTCTAAGCAGTACAAGCAGCACAATTTTATATTCTAATGTAAATATTATATCCTATTATATTCATGCTAATCACCTGTTACTTGGAAGGTACAGTATATTATGCATGGAGGTATTTTGGGCATTTTTTGAGGTATTCTGGGTGGAGGTATTTTGGGTGTGGGATTTTGGCCGGAGGTATTTTGGGCGTTTGCCAAACCAGACATAATGGCAATTGTAGAGATAAAACCCATTAAACTCTGATGGCATCAAGTCATTCAATGGAAAACATGTCGGAACCTCGTGTGACATCAAGTCATGCCATGGGGGAAAAAGAACGTGCCATCAAATCATGCCTTGGGACGTGTGACATGTGTTCTTTCCATAGCATATCATTTCAGAATGACAGTTTACTTGTTTTTTGTTTTTGCTTTTCCCAATAGACGGTACTTGATACTTGCATGGGATTAGTTGATAATTATGACGTAATAATGACGTAAGCCCCGCGGGCAATCCCTTTGGTGTATATCTATACATAAATTTCTTTAATTTATGCCAAATGATCACTGGATTAGTCGATAATTGTGATGTAATTATGACGGAATCTGCGTAGGCAATCCCCCGTGGTGCATAATTATGCCGGATTGGGTGGTCAGCACAAGTCACGTGTTCAATGACCTCATCCATTATGGCGTAAATAATTGATGACATTTCATTTCGTGATTTGTGGTTTGTACTTACGTGCTTTTACCTAATTGGCTCAAATTCAACAAAGGTTATGATTGGAGAACAAGGACACGTTTTATTACCTGATTCGACAACGAATTGTATGAGAGGTCGGTCAAAGCCTCCTACCGAATCTACAACACAACAACAAACATTCTTCCTGCATTGTAGCCATAGCGCTCAAGATGGATAGTTCACGCACTCAGCCGGAACATCAGCCCTCAACTTCGAGACAGGCTCCAGACTATGAGGAAGACAGTTTTAGTGATTGTAGTGATTCGTCGTTGGATATGCAAGAATCCAGCGATGATATTGATTATGTCCAGAGCTTGGACACATCCATTGATAGCGACGAGCCCCTGGCAAGTGTGCAGGAGAGGACACGTAGTTCCAGTACTCCAGGAACTCAAAATTTTGTGTGGAGTCGAAGGGACCCCGTCGTAAGAAAATTTGAATTCTCCGGCAACTCCGGCGTCAAGGAGGACCTCGACAAGTCCTCGTCCGTTATGGACGTGTATAAAGCGTTCATGACGGACGAACTCATCTCCCTCATCGTTAAGGAGACAAACCGGTATGTAGAGTTGTTACAACCGATATTGTTCATGTGTGTTCTTATACTCTAACAGAAAAGGTGAGCACGGTATTTATATGAACTATTTATTTCCTCTTATTTGCTTATAGATTTGCCGAGACATCTCCCACAAGGGAGATTCATGGCCGAAGGTGGCAACCGGTTTCCAATACAGAGATGCATGTTTATTTTTGCTTGCGCCTGGTGATGGGTCTCAACCAAAAGCCCAGGCTGGAAGACCACTGGTCGCTGGATCCCGTCTTTTACATGCCGGTCTTTGGAGATGCCATGCCCCGCTCGAGATTTGACCAGATTTCGGACAACTTATATTTTTGTAATAACGCCGAACCAAACGAACAGGATAGGCTGTGGAGGCTGAGGACAGTCATAGATCTATTCAGCCACAGGTTTTCATCGGTGTATGTACCTGGCCAGCATATTTCCATCAATGAAAGACTGTGGAAGTTCAAGGGCTGTCTTGGCTTCAGCACATATAATCCCAGTAAACGTGCTCGTTTTGGGATGAAGGTATGTATACAATACATAAATTGTAAATACTGTAATATGACTGCACCGTTTGGATAAATCATGAATTATTATTATCATTTATCATTATTATCATTATTAGTAAATCATATTATTATTATTATTATTATCATTATCATTATCATTATCATTATCATTATCATTATCATTATTATTATTATTATTATTATTACATTATCATATTCTACAGGTGTACAAGCTCATGGAAAGTTCCGGGCCCGCAGGCGGATACACTGCCGCCCTCAAAATTTATACAGTGGAGGATAAAGGTGACCTCCCCTCTTCACAGAAGGCGGTGGTGGACCTCATGGAGGCCGGGAATTATTTTGGTAAGGGGTATATCGTTTATGCGGACAATTGGTATACGTCTCCTTCCTTGTTCCACTACCTGCAGGCCCGTAGGACTGGCGCTGTCGGAACAGTGAGGACAAACCGGCGGTTCATGCCTACGGACTTCAGCGTGGAGAAGAAGGGGGACGTAAACCACCGGTCCACTGCCACAGAGATGTTGTGCTTGCAATGGAAAGACCACAGGACGGTCACCATGCTAAGCACAATCCATGCACCCGGCATGGTAGATGTGGAAAGGCGTGGGATGGTGCTCCAGAAGCCCCAGTGTGTTGCAGAATACACTAGATATATGAAGGGTGTCGATCTTGGCGACCAGATGGCTAGGACGTACCCTTCTGTCAGGCAATGGGAGAGGTGGTACTGTAAACTTTTTTTCTTTCTGTATGACGTGGCAATAGTCAATTGTCACGCCATATATAAAAAACTGGGCCACAATGTGGATCAGTACCACTTCCGCCGGACCCTGATAGAGGGGATACTCCTTGAGTACGAAGGGCTTCTGGAGCCCTACAACCAGCCAGACCTCCCATCTGCCCATCCCTCAAGAGTGCTTGGGAAAACTTCCCATTCAGTCACAGAGATAAAGGGGGGTAAATACCGTAGGTGTTTTTTGTGTTACCGCGACGGTAAGAGGAAGATGACCCGGACTACGTGCATGGTGTGCAAGAAGCCACTATGCACGTATGGTTGTTTTCAAAAGTACCACGAGGAAACAAATATATAAATACTTATCGGGTCATCTTTCCCTCCCACCTGGGTCAGAAGCAATAGAGCAAGGCAGTACCCACTATTCCCTGCGGCTGTGGCCGTAATGGGTTAGAAGCAATGCAGCAGGACACAGCAATATTTTTGTGGTACTTATGATGGGTCAGAAGCAATGCAATAAGAACCGGCAAATTTCTGTTGGTTTATCCCTCTCCCGATCTGGGTCAGAAGCAATGTAGCAGGGCACAGCACACATTTTCTCTTTCCATGTATATTGTATATGTTTTTATTGTATATGTATATTCTTACATACTATATATAAAGGTATTGGTTATGGTATTGTGTTTTGTTACTTTCCCAAAACACTTAAAAAAAACATCATGCAGTTCCTGTTGCATTATATATTTGCTCCTTTCCAAATTTTGTTTTATAGCAAGGACAACATGGAAACACTTCAGTGTCTCTCATGAGTACAGAGGCAAAACTATACTTAATAAAAGCTGTTTTATAAGTACATATTTATCATATTTTATAAAAAAGAAATAAAAAAAATTGCATACTTTGAGCCCATGGAAGAACAACACTCATTTTCAGTATGTAATAGTTTATAGCAAGTGCTAACATGGAAACTTTTCTTCGTCTCTCTTCACTACTGAGGCAAAATTATGGCTTATGGCATATTGAAAAGTATAAATGCATGTATTTGATCAAACACCTGCAAAATTGACGTCTGCCATGCCGCTTCTGAAAATTATCTGTTTTAAGGGCCGACGCTAGGCTTACCATATCCTGTTTCGTATCCGCCGACAAGCGTAAAATATATACGATGTGAATGATTTTATTTTATTTTATTTTATTCGGATTCAATCATACATACAATAAAATACAATACAGTAAGACTCGTATTATACATGATGAATATAATTATACATCCGAGGATGGCACAGAAAGTCAAGACTTATTTCCACTGTGGTCCTCGTTTCCACTGTGCCCACAATCACCTAACAGTGTTGTAAATTAATTATATAATCACTGGCTTACAAATAGAGAGGAGAAACAGTGTGGAGGAGTCATGTTCTTGGCTAAAAAAAATCTGAATGTGTGGAATAGTGTGGAAATGATCACGATAAGAGTTGAACATAAAGACGTGAAAAAGAGTGTTTGTGGTGATTCATGAGGCCCCCAAAACGGGTTCTTGGAGAGAGTTAGAAAATACAAGGATTTCATTAAGTGGGGTGCTGAAAGAGGAAGGAAACCTGGTACTTATGCAGGATTTTAACTGCAAAGAAATCTGTTGGAAAGAGATGACTGTGAAAGGTAGAGAGGAATTATGGGAAAATGTATTATTTGATATGACTATGGGTAAAAACAAGCACCAGATATAGAAATAATGAAGAACCGTCAAGACTGGATTATTCTTTACGTCAGAACCTGATATTGTGGATAAAATTTAACATAAGACACCAATTGAGAAAAGTGACCACATATTACTTAAATGAGAAATGCAGAAAAAGACTGGTATATAGTAAAATGGACTTTGAAACTTAAGATTTTTCAAAAAGCGAGTTGGGATAAATTTCACAGTGAAAAGACGCGAGTGGGAGACAAATGGAAGATTCTGAATGAAATCTATAAAGAAGGGGTGGATAAATACGTATCAAGGCAAGAACAGGAAAATAATTATAAAAAGTGCTGGTTTGACAAAGTGTAGGGAGGCAAAAAATAAAAAATAAAGCTTGGAAAAAGAGAAAAATCTTAGAAAGTGGCAAATATATATCAAGGAAAGGAATTGGTATATAAAAATACGTAGGGAAAAAAAATGAAAAAGACATTATAGAATAATGTAAGGATCAACCAAAAGTATTCTATAGATATGTGAATGGTAAATTGAAAAAAAAAATGAAATAGAGAAACTAAGCCAAGGGAACGTGGAATACACAGAAGATACAGAAATGGATGAGGTCGTGAGTAAACATTTCAAATCGGTTTCCACTGGAGAAAAAGTATGGCACTGGGATGAAGGGCGAGACGTGAAATCCCCATATGGGAAAGTAATAGCAACATGTAACCGATAAATGGTTGTGGCTACATAAGGAGGACTTAATGCGGGTGAGATAAACTCCAAAACGGGAGTTTTCTTCTATTTATTAACAATGAAGGCAATCTGGTTAACTAAATTCACAAGGTACAAATGGGCCCTGTGGGCGGATTACAATATGTGCCAGGCCTTGACCTAGGGCACAACTGGCTGGCAGCCTCTCGGCCTGCCTAGCTTTGGCCAGTAGGTTCTTGACCTACCTAGCTCTGGCGTCTGGCCGGTAGGCTCTTCACCTACCCAGCTCTTGGCGTTCGTGACATGGGTGTTATAGGTTATATAGGGGGTTAGTGGGTTGTAACTAAAGGCGTTAGTCTCGCTATTCTATGCATTGGGGTCAGTTTTATATATGAGGGTTAGTCCTATAGTTGGTGGATGTTGTTAGGTATATTATATATATGTTAGTTTATGGGTAATATAATAGGGCAGTTATAATAAAGGACTTTTAATAGGTTAGTCTGGTGACATTGGGTATCTATATCTTGTTTGTCTTGAAATGTGCTGCGTTAGATGTATGTTCTGGGAAATGCAAGGTAAGCAAGAGGGGAGTCTCGCTATGTTGCAAGCATGTGGATCACGTGCGTGGTGGGTGATGGTTAGTAATGGTTACAAACATGAAGTGAAATAATAGATCAAATAACAAGCCTTGATGTCAGGAAACCGCACGGTCCGGATGGAATTGCAAACTGGATACTAAAGAAGTGTAGAGAAGAATAGGTTAGCAAAATATATAATAAGTTGTTCGCTTAAGGAAGGAAAAATACCTGAAGACTGGAAAAAGGCCAACATCGTACCAATATATAATGGAGGTAACAAAGAAAACCCAACAAATTACATATAGGTTTCTCTTACAAGCACTGTAGCCAAAATACATGGAAAAGTTATCAAAAATAGGTGAACAAAACATCTGGAAGAGAACAATATACTAAACCCGAGACAGTTTGGATTCAGACAGGGAAGATCACGTGCCACAAATCTGATCTGCTTTTACTCAAGACTATTAGATATAATGCAGGAAAGGGACGGATGGGCTGATTGTGCTTTCCTAGATCTACTTAAAGCTTTTGATAAAGTGACACGTAGAAAAAGAAAAATGAAAAACATAGGGGGTACAAGGTAAATGGATGGAGGATTTCCTGTATGAAAGAAAAATGAGAGTAGTGCTCGGAAATAAGGGTTCTATTTAGGAAAAGATGATTAGTGGAGTTCCACAGGGACCGGTACTGGCTCCAGTAATGTTTGTTATTTATGTAAATGACATTGAAGTGAAGAGTTACATGAACTTTTTTACTGATGACGCAAAATAATTGAGAAAAATAATACTGAAATAGACTGTGAGTCGCTGGAGATGAATGAAATTTTGAAATGGAGTCAAAAGTGGGAAGTGGACTTCAACATAAAAAATGTAGTGTATAATAGAATACAGGATATCAGGACAATATAAAATTGGTGAAAAGGATGTAAAGAAAGTGGGATTTGAAAAAGACCTGGGAGTAATCATCACAAAGGACATGTCCCCTGATAAACAGATAAACAAAATTGTCGGAGAAACCTACAACTTGCTGAGGTCAATAAAAGTGGCATTTACTTACTTGGACGAAGAAATGGTGAAGAAAATACTAGTCACACTGATAAGACCAAGACTGGAGTTCGAAGCGACACTATGATCACCCAGTACCAAAAAGAATATGAGGAAAATTGAAAAAATCCAAATATTGCCCCCCACACTGTCAGAACTGTCATACGAAGAGAGACTGTCAAAACTAGAGTTACTGACCCTGGAATAAAGAAGAGAAAGAGGAGACTTGTTGATTATCTATAGAATCATAAGAGGAACGGAGGCCCTTGATAGAGTCGACTGGGCTGCCGTATGATTAAGGCTCAAGCGAGAATCCATCCTTTATATACACGGGTAGGTCATGACCCGTGCTCCTAAATGGCCTGAGGTCAAATGTGATGCGAAGGAAGTCGGACGCAAAAACGTTCTCAGGCCGCTGACTCACGAAGATAGAGGGTATGAGGCGGGTATCTCACGTGAGTTCCTTCAGAAGGGTTTTGTGGTGCCTCACGTGGCCCCACGAGCGATCCCCTTGGGTGGTCCCGGAGGTTAAATGTCGTAGGCAGAGAAGAAGTGAGGACCGGGAGTGAGGATTACTCATAACTGTAAGTAAATAAATGAATAAATATATGAATTAATGAATATATAAACAAATAAGCAGATAAAAAATGAATAAGTAAATAGATGAAGTTGCATCTAG
>NC_134793.1:45480827-45503327 GCF_046742065.1 Oratosquilla oratoria
CATGATTCTGTAGATGGTCAATAGGTCACCTCTCTCTCTTCTTTGCTCCAGTGTCGGTAACTCCAGTTTAGCCAATCTCTCTTCGTATGATAGGTTTGCAAGTGCAGGTGCCATTTTTGTAGCTGCTCTTTGGATTCTTTCTATTTTCTTTATATTCTTTTTGGTACTGGGGGACCACAATGTCGCTGCATACTCTAATCTAGGCCTTATCAATGTAACCAATATTTTTTTCATCATGTCTTCGTCCAAGTATGTAAACGCCACTTTTATTGATCTTAGCAAGTTGTAAGTCTCCCCGACAATTTTGTTAATCTGTATATCATAGGACAAGTCGTTCGTGATAATTACTCCCAAATCTTTTTCGGATCCTACTTTCTTTACTTCTTTGGTTCCAATTGTATATTTTCCTGATATTCTGTTTTTGCTTTTTCCAAACTCCATTATGCTACACTTCTTAGTATTAAAGTCCACTTCCCATTTCTGACTCCAGTTCCATACCCTATTTAGGTCTTCTTGCAGTGCTTCACAGTCCTCATCAGTTTCTATTTTCCTTAGCAGTTTGGCGTCATCGGCAAAGAAGCTCATGTAGCAGTTCACGTCCTCATCCATGTCATTCATGTGTGTGTGTGTGTGTGTGTGTGTGTGTGTGTGTGTGTGTGTGTGTGTGTGTGTGTGTGTGTGTGTGTGTGTGTGTGTATGTGTGTATGTGCGTGTGTGCGTGTGTGTGTGTGTGTGTGTGTGTGTGTGTGTGTGTGTGTGTGTGTGTGTGTGTGTGTGTGTGCGTGTGTGTGTGTGTGTGTGTGTGTGTGTATGCGTGTGTGTGTGTGTGTGTGTGTGTGTGTGTGTGTGTGTGTGTGTGTGTGTGTCTGTCTGTGTGTGTGTGTGAGTGTGTCTGTGTGTCTGTATGTGTGTGTGTGCGTGTGTGTATTCATTCTTCGGGCTTGCCCCGCAGTAGGCCTGTTTTAAACACAGAACACGGAAGCCAATAAATGGTTGAAGCTGGGTGCTGACACTTCCACGATTTTCTATTGCAAGGTGCGGAATTCAATTGCAAAGAGCTCTTACAGAGAGAGAGAGAGAGAGAGAGAGAGAGAGAGAGAGAGAGAGAGAGAGAGAGAGAGAGAGAGAGAGAGAGAGAGAGAGAGAGAACAAATCTTTTGGTCAGTTGGCCACCGAGCAAGGTCACAATTCTGACCTCGCTTCACGTGTATTGGCAGAGTGCTACCTTAACGAACATCAGATGGAATGAGCTTTTGTGGCACTTAAAGCTCAAGTTGACATCCCTGAGCGTCCGGGTCTGATTTGGTGTCAGGTCATTTTAGTCAGTTTGGGGAAACCGGATGGTAGTAGAGGACTGAGAGAGAGAGAGAGAGAGAGAGAGAGAGAGAGAGAGAGAGAGAGAGAGAGAGAGAGAGAGAGAGAGAGAGAGAGAGAGAGAGAGAGAGAGAAAGTCTCTGCTGTATGCAATGGATCTCAACTATGTATGATTATATTGTTCTCCTTCCATCGTGACCTTCCCGAGTTAGGACTAAAGCTTAGGTCATATTTCGTAATTTCACTTAAAGGAATCTTTCTTCAGGGTTCTATAAAGAACGAGGAGTAACTTCGTTACAGAATGGGCCCCAGGAAGCTGAATAAAGTCGATTGGTGTTTACCAGAACAAGAGGAAAATGGGAATCCCAATGTGTTCAGGGACATCATATATCTAATCTAAACCTGCTTTTCAGCGGTCATAATGACACAATTGTCTTTCGTGTCAAACGCATCCTAACTATTGATTTTTTTTCCTAAGTTATGTACAAAATATCCCTTTCCACATTGGTGGACATTAAAGGGGGTGTTAGGTCAGCGTCGTATACACATTCTAACACCTAATCAATATGGTCGAGCTGACTACACTGATCTAAGACTTTATTAACAACCACGGCCATTCCAGCCTATCAACTACTTGGCATGCACCACTTCTCACCTTATATACAATGTCACCAAGCGGTCCTGCAGTGGACCATTTAAACTGAAAACAAACACACACACACACACACACACACACACACACACACACACACACACACACACACACACACACACACACGCACGCACGCACCATTAGTAATCATTAGTTGAGTTAAATTCTCTACCTGGAATAGACAAAGAAAACGAGCCACAAAAGGATTTTGCTTTTTATTCGTTTTGGCTGGTTTACTGTCTAATCAGCGTACTAAAAGAGAAACTCACGGTTTCTTTTCAAATTAAAAATGATCGGATTCGGGCTTCATTTTCGTCTGGAAAACCCATTCAAATGTTTTATAAGATTATTATTCTGAGTGTGCACACTTAATTGTCAATTCTAATTAAATACTGAGGTCTACGTCTAGAGACGCATTCGTTATGTATACATATATATATATATATATATATATATATATATGTAGGTATGTGTCACGTTAAAACCACTGTTGGAGTAGAAAAGACTGGAGACGGGGAATCTATATATTTCGATTGTAAACTGCAATCCTCTTCAGTAGATATAAATAAGAGTAAAGAGATCTACTTAAGTAGCACCCTGAACATGAGAAAGGGGAACATTGGGAGAGGTCTCTACCCTCAGCTCACTCCGTATGTGAGGTCAGGAGGCAAATGTGTTTTTAATAGGCTGGTGATGAAAAGTCCTGAAATTATATCCGGGGACCATTGCCCCTTTGAAATGTTCATATTGGGCTGGTATTCAATTATAGTAGATTCTACCATTTTTCTCCTAAACTCACATCTGGATTTATAAATAAGCTCAGCTTTCTCCCAATCTAAACAATGTTTGAATTGCTTAACATGTTGAAATACAGCTGAGCTTTCTTGTCCATATTCAATGGAACGTTTATGTTCGATCATCCTAGTGTTCAAATCCCTTCCAGTCTGTCCGATGTAAACTAAGTCACAACCTTTACATGAAATTGAATACACCCCTTGACTATGCTCTTCTTTCAACCTTTGGTGGACATTTACCACCTTTTTATTAATGGTATTACGGTAATAATTAATTAAATTTAATTTGTCTTTGGGAAGAAACTTGGTCGAAGGAATAAATTGATCAGAAAAGGGAACGATTAAGGAGCTCTTGTCCAATGAAAAATTTAGAGGAAATGGGGGCGGTGTTGAAAGAATTGGATCTCGCTTGGCTGAGGGCTTTGACCAAGAACCAATCTGGGTAAGTTATATAGACACGGTAAAGGAAACATGGACTGGAGGTGAAGCTTTTATTTCTGACGTTTCGTCTATCGACTTTCTCAAAGCTTCACCTCCAGTCCATGTTTCCTTTACCATGTCTATACAACTTGTTCACATGGATTTTCATCTGGGTAAGCTAATTTACTAAGTTGAAATTTTATTATATTTAGTTATCCTTCAAGAAACTGGGGGCTGCAAATTCTAAGAGCTCGAAGAAATAATTCTGAGGCGACGCTACTTTTTACTTTGTCTGGGTGACTGCTGAAAAAATGAAGATAACTACCAGAATGGGTTTATTTTCTATAGACGGTAAAAGCAAGCTTGTCCCCGTCACGAACAATGAGAACATCTAAAAAGGGTAGCTTACCTTGTTCTTCCCATTCACTTTAAACTTATTATTGGAGGCTAACGAATTTAAATTAGCAAAAATGTTATTAAATGAACCCCAATTTTCATCTCAAAGAGTAAAAATGTCATCTACGTATCTAAACCAAACCATGTCTGGGGGTTTAATGGTTGGCAGAAGAACAGACTCAAAGTATTCCATGTACAGATTGGCCAGTACAGGAGAGAGATTTGAACCCATGCTACAACCAAATTTTTGTCTAAAAAAAGAATTCTGAAAGGAAAAAACATTTGAAGTAACACAAAGGCAAATAAGCGCAATGATTTTTGTAACGGGGAGTGGGAATTTGTCCTGAAATGGTTGTAGCTTGGTTTCCAGGAAGGATAGAACGTCATCAATACAAACATGTGTAAAAAGAGAAATCACATCCAGGCTAAGCATTTTTCTACTAGAAAAATTCACTTGTTTTAATTTTGTGATGAAATCCTCTGAGTGTTTTAAATGGGAATCGGAAAAAGTACCAACAAACGGGGATAAAAGGTTTGCTAACCATTTGGAAAGCTTGCTGGTACAAGATCCCCGGTTGGAGATAATAGGTCTGAGGGGAATATCAGTTTTATGCAATTTTGGAAGGCCATAGAAATAAGGCAACTTGGGATTAACCACTTTGAGTTTCAAAACCTCTTCGTCTTTGGTGATATTACGAACTTCCTTGTTGAAAGTGGCAGACATGTTTTTAAGTGGATTTTTACTAAGTTGCTCATATGTATCCGTGTCATTTAGAAGGGCCATGGCTTTATCTATGTGACTGTCATGGTCAAGAATAACTATTTCACTGCCCTTGTCTGCCTTCGTAATAATAATGTTACCCATGCTCCTAATTACTTTCAAACTATTTTGATATCTAATGGGAAGCCAATTTCTCTTATCAAAATTAGAAGTCTTAGGTCTTGGAATGAATTTTGCCCTCAAACCAGAGAAGCATCATGCTATGGACTTTCTCGTTGGTTTTGATAAGTTCCTAGCTAATAACAACTATAACAAAATTTCATTATGTTTAAAAGGGTCTCTTCTGCAAGGCATTGTGGATTTTTTAAATAAGAGAAATGGGCTTCCCATTAGATATCAGAATAGTTTGGAAGTAACCAGGAGCATGGATAACATTATCATTACGAAGGCAGACATGGGTAGTAAAATAGTTATACATATGTATATATATACATATATGCATATATGTATATATATGTTATATATATATCATACATATATTAAATATGTATATATATATATGTATATATATATACTGTATATATATATATATACATATTTTCATATTTTTATATATATGTTATATATATATCATACATATATTAAATATGTATACATATGTTATATATATATTATATATGTATATATATATAATATATATATATATATGTGTGTGTGTGTGTGTGTGTGTGTGTGTGTGTGTGTGTGTGTGTGTGTGTGTGTGTGTGTGTGTGTGTGTGTGTGTGTGTGTGTGTGTGTGTGTGTGTGTGTGTGTGTGTGTGTGTGTGTGTGTGTGTGTGTGTGTGTGTAACATACATACTCCCTCACCCCTATCCCCCACCCACTCCCACTCATGCATCACAACACCATCATCCATACACAACCATTCTCCATTCACCCCTATCTTCTATCCTCTCCCGTCCTTCCTCAACAGATATTTCCCTCTTTCCCAATGCCCCTTTTACCCCATCCATCCATCTCATCCTAGGACGTCCCCTCATGTTTACTCCTTCCACCTCTGTCTTCCACGCCTCCTTTACTAATCTTTCTTCACTCATGCTTTCCATGTGTCTAAACCATCCTAATACTCTTTCATTAGTTCTATCCCCCAACTCCCTTTACACCCCTGTTCTCCCCCACACCTCCTCATTTCTTACACTATCCAACCTAATGACCCCTATCATACTTCTCAAGCATTCCATCTCAAACATATTCAACTTCCTTCTTTCACACACCTTCCCAAACACTGTCATTAACTTCCTCAATCCCTCCTCTGATCCCACTACAAGCACAGTGTCATCAACAAACAACAGGTGGCTTATCTCCCACTTTTCTCCATTTTCTTCAACCATTTTCAATTCCTGACCCACTACCCTTTCATTCACCTCTTGTACCACCCCTTCCATGTATAAATTGAACAGCCAGGGCGACATAACACATCCCTGACGTAGTCCCATCTTTACCTCAAACCACTCACTCTCTCCATTTCTAACCCTAACATAAGCTCTACTACTCTCGTAAAAACTCTTGACTGCTCTTAACAGCTTTCCTCCTATCCCATATATCTGCAGAACCTCCCACAGTGCCTTCTTGTCTACCCTGTCATAACACTTTTCCAGATCCATAAAAGCCCAAAAAACATCCTTACCTTTTCCTAAATATTTCTCACATATCTGCCTTACCACAAAAATCTGATCTACACAACCCCTTACTGTCCTAAACCCACACTCTTCCTCATCAATTACTCCCTCTGTTCCTCTTCTAATCCTCTCAATCAAGACTCTCCTATAAGCCTTCCCAACTACACTTAACAAGCTGATACCTCTGAAACTACTACACTCACACTTGTCCCCATTTCCCTTGTAAAGCGGAACTATACAGGCACTCCTCCAGTCCTCCGGCACTCTACCCTCTCTTAAACAAACATTAAATAACATCACCATCCAGTCCACCATAACTGTACCTCCTTTTTTCAGACATTCTTCATGGCATCCATCCAACCCAGGTGTCTTACCTACTCTCATCATCTTAACAGCTGCTTTCATTTCATCCTTCCCTATTTCTCATAATGGTCATTTTCTTAGCGCTTCCCACTCCAACTACCTTTCCCTCCCTATCCTCCTTCATATTTAGCAACTCCCTAAAATACTCTGCCTACCGTCCTCTCACTGCCTTATCTTCCATTATTATCCTTCCATCTACACCTTTTACCTTTTCTCCTCTATTTGATTCGCCTACTCTTCCTCTTTTAATTTATTTCCAAAACATTTTTTTTTTTACTTTCAAAAATTTCTGTCATAATTTTTACCCCATCTCACATCTGCTCTCCTCTTTGCCTCCTTTATATTATGTTTTACTTTGTACCTCTCATACGATTCCCTCGTCCTAATTTGTAATCAATCTATGACAGCCTGCTTCTTCTCTTCTACACCCATCTTTGCACTCTCATCCCATCACTCACTACCCTTCCTTCCTTCTATTTCCTCCCGTCCTCCTTGTTCCACACATCATCTTTGCAAATCTTATGACTCCCTCATTGAACCATCTCCATTCCTCCTTCACACCTAGTTCTATCCTTCACTCCTCTCTCAGCTTCTTCTTATACTCCTCCTTTTTTTCTCATTTAAGCAGTTCACTCTAAGTACCTCCCTACCTTCTGCCCTTTTCCTCTTTATTCTCCAGCCTCAACTTACCTTCCACCAAAAAATGATCTGATATTCCCCCACTCTCTCCCCTTAGAACATGTACAGCCTTAACTCTTCCTACTATACTCCTGGTTACCGCCATATAGTCCATTAACGCTCTATCTGCCACCCTTCCATCCACCACCCTCTCCCATGTGTACTTATGTTTGACTCTCTTCCTAAACACTATATTTGTTATCATCAACTCTCTTTTGAGACAATCTCTTTCATCAACTCTCCACTATATATATATATATATATATATATATATATATATATATATGTATATATATATATGTATATGTACAAATATATATATGTACATACACATATATATACATACATATACATACATATATATATATATGTGTGTGTGTGTGTGTGTGTGTGTGTGTGTGTGTGTGTGTGTGTGTGTGTGTGTGTGTGTGTGTGTGTGTGTGTGTGTGTGTGTGTGTGTGTGTGTGTGTGTGTGTGTGTGTGTGTGTGTGTGTGTGTGTGTGTGTGTGTGTGTGTGTGTGTGTGTGTGTGTGTGTGTGCGTATGTGTATGTGTTCGGGAATAACTGGAGTCCATGAGCCATAGTTTAGTAGAAAGTAAACGCTGGATTCGTCGTAGAAAAGAGTTTAATTCCGACGTTTCGAACCCCATCCAGGGTTAGTCTTCAGGGATATACATAGGCATATAAAGGAAATCATTATATATCGGCATGTGTGTCACCCTAGGAAAGGTCTCCCAGGCGGCAGTTACAAATATCCAAAATTGTACAAAATGTGGATTCCGTAGGAAAATAACAATGCAAATAACAATTGTAATACTCTTAGTTACACACAGTAGTACTCCTGAACGACTAAACAACTTAATTACCGGGACTAAAGCGGCCGGGCCTAACAAACATCGAACCAACCATTTGGCGAAATCGGACAAAATCCACCCTCCTTATCACTGCTGGTTATGAAGTCCTTTTCTCCACCCTCCTCCTCATTTCTTTGTACACGACGTCCAAAGTGACTCTACGGTTTATACTTCTTTGATCACTGGACCATGCTTCCAAAAATAATCTTACTCCTTTTCCGCCGGCTTTGTATCTGACTCCCGCATTTTATCAGTCCATTTCATTTATTCGGTCCTCACAATGTCCAAGAATCGCCGAGCTCTTGTCCTTTCTATTTACTACCCTCCGGTGTTCTAGTACCCGTGTCGCCAGCTTCTTTCCTGTCTCTCCCACGTTATGTGCATCACAACATCTGCATTCGATGTCGTATACTATCCCAACCTGATCTCCTTTAGTTTCTTTCTCCTTCACCTATGTCAGAAAACCGTGCAGAGTGTTCATTGGTTTGTGCGCAACCGACACCACATGTTTCTTTAAAAGCCTGACCGTCACTTCAGACGGTCCTTTTTATGTAGGGCACCGTAATTCTGCTAGTGCTAAGGGTCTCCCGCCTTCCGCGTTGTTCTCTTGTCTCGCTATTCACCTTCTCACCACTGCTCTTGGGTACCCATTGTCTTTAAAGACCTTCCTAAGGTGGTTCTTCTCCTCCTTGATGTTCTACCCCGTAGGACAAACTTTCCCCGGTCTCGACCATAACGTTTTGACCACATTTCTCTTGTGGGCAATCGGGTGGCAGCTGTCATAATCGAGTAGCCTGTCTCTGTGTGTGCCCTTCCTGTACTCCCCTGTAGCCAAACAATTCCCCACTCTCGTAACCAGTACATTCAGGAATGGTAGTTTCCCATCTTCTCCTTCCATTTCGAATTGAATGGCCTTATCTATGCCATTTAAGAGGTACCCACATTTTCAGAGATGTAGGTGCTGCTGTCATCACCGCCTCCTCGAACTGCTACATTGCCATTTCTGCCATTATCACCGAAATTGGTCAGCCCATTGGTGTTCCAGCCCTCTGGTGGTAGATTTTGTCCCTGTACCTTAAGAAAGTAGATTCCAAACACAAATTGACTAGTCCCATAAGCTCCTATGGGTCCTCCGTACTCTCAATACTTTTATATTGTTGAGATATCATGGGAAGTGTGAGAAAGCTAGAGAAAGACGACAGGGTTCTGAGTTTATTCCTAAGTAGTTTCGTGGGTGCGCTCGCGGCGCACACAAACACACACACACACACACACACACACACACACACACACACACACACACACACACACACACACACATACTAACACACACACACACACACACACACACACACACACATACACGCAAACGCACATACACATACACATACACACGCACGCACATACATACACACACCACACACACACGCACGCACATACATACACACACCACACACACACACACACGCACACACACACACACACACACACACGCGCGCGCGCGCGCACGCACATATACACACACAAACCACTCACATACCTACACATACTTTATATATGTATATATATGGGTATGAGTGTGGTATATTGAACTACAGTGTATTTCGCAAATTAATGGTGGCTGGTAAGCCCAAGCCTGAGAATAATCACAGAGGTTCATCTTAAATGGGTTTATAGTCTTCCGTAAGTTGAGGCAATTTGGATAATGGGGTCATTAGAGATTTTTTTTTTTTGGGGGGGGGAGAGGGCAGGAATCTTTTTACACTGAAAGTGCCGTGACGAAGCCTTTAGAATTTATTTTTTGTCGAAGACAGATGAGTTTTCTCCAGTTGGTGGAGCCTTCAACATATCATTTGTGGTACAAAGCCACACTTCTCGCGCTCGACTGCTGTGAAGAAAATCGTCCCCGTTTGTTGAAGGGAATGAAATCATACAGGAAACATCACTGTTGTTGATAGGTTTTCAGTCATATATAAATATATATATATATATATATATATATATATATACATATATTTATATATATATAAATATATATATATATATATAATGTATATATATATATATGTGTGTGTGTGTGTGTGTGTGTGTGTGTGTGTGTGTGTGTGTGTGTGTGTGTGTGTGTGTGTGTGTGTGTGTGTGTGTGTGTGTGTGTGTGTGTGTGTGTGTGTGTGTGTGTGTGTATGTGTGTGTGTGTGTGTGTGTGTGTGTGTGTGTGTGTGTGTGTGTGTGTGTGTGTGTGTGTGTGTGTGTGTGTGTGTGTGTGTGTCTATGTGTCTGTGTATCTGTGTGTGTATACACACAAACATAAATTCATACATACAGAAACAATAAAAAAAATGGTTTGGTTCCCTTATTTTCTTCGATGAGCTATATATTCTTAGCATTCGATATAGTTATGTTCGGCATACTCTTCCTCTGTAATCTTTTGCAAACAGCACCACACAGAGCAGGGCCCGACAGATGAGGCTGGATTATCCCCACCGATTCATTACATACCGACATTCCACTTTCGTCCACTCACAAGAATTTAGAGAAGACGAAGGTGGAATCCCTTTGGGTCGTGTCAATTTATCGTCCATTGACACCCACCTTCCACTCTCACTCTTGTCCTCTCCCTTTGCTGTCCATACAAATCAATAAAACCCACCAGAATGAAACGTAGGAAGTTGCAAGACGTACAAGAAGTATCTCCTGCTTCAGTGAATCAGTCTACATGTAATATTCCTACTGCTGTTGGACGACTTTATCCAGTTGAGTAGGTGGAAGACATAATTGAGTTCCCATCAATCGAGATCTCATTCCACCCCCTTTCAATCGAATAAAATCGTCTAACATTAGCCAGAATAAAGTCTACAGTGGATGACACAAGCCTCTCCACACTTTAGTCTCAGTCTCCAACTCCACTCTAAAGACTGATCAAGTCCACTCCTCGAATTCTATCTGGGCTCCAGTAAATTCACCTACTGTGATCTCTGGACTGAGTCCACTTATTGTAATCTCTGCTCAGACCGAGTCCCACACTCAGTCCGTTTAGGACTGTTTGTTTGGACTCTGAGAACTCTCACCGAGCCCTCCGTTTGAAATGAGCAAATCCTCTCAATAAACAGGCCTCTTGAGGTGAACGTTCTCATTACACCATCCATTTGCACAGTCAACTCGTGACTGAGGAGGGAAAGGTGGCTTTGGGCTTTGGGCTTTAGGCTCTGGTCATTGGGCTTTGACTGTTTTTATTTGGTCTTTGGCCAATGAGCTTTCAGCTTTAAGATTTGGGCTTTGAACTTTGGCCTTTCTGTTTTAGGTTCCTGGGCTTTAGGATTTAGGTCCCAGGCTTTAAACTTTGGCTTTGGGCTTTGGGCTTTGGGCTTTGGGCTTTGGGCTTTGGGCTTTGGGCTTTGGGCTTTGGGCTTTGGGCTTTAGGCTTTGGGCTTTGGGCTTTGGGCTTTGGGCTTTGGGCTTTGGTTTTTGGGTTTGGGCTTTGGGCTTTGGGCTTTGGGCTTTGGGCTTTAGGCCTTAGGTTTTAGGGTACGGGCTTTAGATATTAGGCTTTGGGCTTTAATCTTCGGGGGTTTGGGCTTTAAGCTCTAGGATCTAGGCTTTGGTTTAGGGTTTGAGTTTTAGGACTTAGGATTTGGCTTTAGGCTTTGGACTTTGGATTTAGGCTGACTTTTGTACTTCGGGATTTGGGGTTTCAATATTGTGCTTTGGGATTTTGGGCTTCGGGCTTTCAACTTTGGCTAGGAAACGCTCGCTTTCCTCTCAACTTGACGTCAATACGGTAGGATTGATGGATCCCCTTCTGATTAATACGTTAGTGATGGAAAAAACGAGATGGAGGCTTCAGCTAGAGGAGCTATTGGGAGGGGGAGGGGTAGGAGGAGGAGGAGGAGGAGGAGGAGGAAGAAGAAGAAGGAAGAGAGAGAAGAAAAGGCGTGGGAAAGGAGAGGTAGTGGAAGAAAAAAAGTTGGAACAGGAAGAAGTAGGAAGGCTTGAAAGAGGAGGAGAAAATGGATGGAAGGTGGTTGTGAGGAGGAGGAAGAGGAGGAGGGAGAAGGTGAAGAGGAGGTGAAGGGAGGAGGAGAAAAAGGAGGAGGAGGAGGAGGAGGAGGAGGAGGAGGAGAGGATAAGGTAGGAGGAACAGGAGAAATAGAAGAATAATGAAAGAAAAGGTTTATTTGTTTTGTTATCATTTGTCCGTTTGTTTGTTATTATTTGTTTGATTCTCATTTATTATTAGTTATATGTCAATTCATTATCATTTACTATTTTCCTGTTTATCATCTAACTATACCTATGCATTTATTTATTTTATTTATTATTTACATTATTTTTTTTTATTCATTTATTTGTTTATCATTATTATGATTTTTTCGCATCCGACCTAGATATGGACCAAAAGGTCTCCTGTCGGTATGCTCCGCCTTTGTAATCCTTTGTTTTGTAAAAGAAGGAAGATGTGGAGGAAGATGGAAAGAAGGGTGAAGGAAAATAAATAGGAATGAATAAAGAGGAGGAAGGAGAAGATTTGGAGGAGGAAGAGTAGGAATAGAAAGAGGAAAATAAAAAAAGGAAGAGGGAACAGGTGGAGGAGAACAGAGGAGGTGAGTAAAAATAGGAAGAGGATAAGATTAGAAAAAAGGGAGAAATGTGAATGAAAGAAGAGCAAGAAGAAAGGGAAGAGGAGGAAGAATAGGAAATGGAAGAGAAGGAAGATGATGGAGAGAGGAAGGAAGGGGAGAGAGAATGATGGAAGGAGAGAGAGAGAGAGAATAAGAAGTAAGAAAAGTGGAAAAAAGGAAGAGGTGGAGGAGGTAAAAGAAGAAGAGGATAAGGAGGAGGAGAAAGAGGAGAAAGATAAGCTTATGAGAAGAGAAGGAACAGTGGAAGGAGAAAGAGTAAGAAGAAAGAGAACAGGAGAAAAAAGGAATGGATGAAGGGGGTAGAGGAAGAAGAAGGGGAGGAGGAGGAGGAATAAGAGGCTAAATAGGAAGTGCGAGAGGAGAAGGAGGAGGAAGAGGAGGAAGAGGAAGCACCCACACACACACACACACACACACACACACACACACACACACACACACACACACACACACACACACACACACACACACACACACACACACACACACACACACATACACACACACACACATATATATATATACACAAACGCACAAATACACACACACACAAACACACACACACACACACACACAAAACATATACACACACAAACATACACACACACATACACAAACATACGCACACACACACACACGCACACACACACACACACACACACACACACACACACACACACACACACACACACACACACACACACACACACACACACACACACACACACACACACAGATCACAACAAAATAGAATAAAAAATTTACCCATCCTTCCTGGCTGTCACTGGATGCAGACAGGCTGACATGGCGTCTAGACGAGTGTGGACTTCAGTCTCATAATCGAATCCCAATTTGCCCTAAAAGCAGTGCTGTGCTCCCGCCCGAGAGTTATGGGAGGGACCACGGAAGTAATGGGCTTACCACCATTATGGTTGGGGTGGTGAGGCAAAATACTGGGGCTAAAACACACCTATGGATAATACACACTTTCACACATACGCGCAGGTACTAAAAACTTATGGTAGTTGGCAGGGGTGGATTTTTTTTTCCGGAGGAGGGGGAGGAGGGAGGGTGTGTGTGGTAGTGAAAATATGTCTGCTCAGAATTAGTAATTCAGGCAGTGATGAAATGCCATGTGCTAGGAGAAGCTTCCGACTTCGTGTTGTGACAAAATGTCTCATGCTTGGGCTTGTGGCGTTTTTTGTCGCGGGCTTGAATTTGTGGGGTTATGTCTCATGCTTAGGTTTGTGGCGATTTTTCTCATTCTTGGGATAGCCCTAAGGTCATCTGCTTACATATTTAGATTTGGGCTCAACTCTTTAATGTATAATGCTTTTAAGATTGAGAGGCGTCTATCATCTGTACATATTTATTTTCAAAATATCAGTGCTTTCTTCTAGGATGTTTCTTGTTAATGTTAAGCCATGAACTTCTCTTAAATGGTTTTTAGGGGCTCCTGATGTCAGGTGATATGAAAAGGAACGAATAATCTCATTGTCGTCATTGCCTATGTAGGTGGAGGGGAGGGCTTCACAGTCCCCTCATGCACAAGTAAACCTATAGATGACATGTGGTTTCTGAAGTTCCTTTCTATCTTGGTGGAAACTGTTTTTAAGGAGGTGGCTGGTCTTCCTTGTATCATAATAAATCACTAAGTTAATTATTTTCTCTGGGTTAGCTGGTTTAATGTTTCTCTTTATGCTGATGAAAATGTAGATTTATAATAGATGTTCTTTTTTCCTATATTTTGATTATTTTTATTACCTTTGTACCAGCCACTCATTATTTTCCTGGTCTGGTGGTTAATATCTTTCTCACTCAAGCCATTATTGATTAGCACTTGGGTGGAGCGCTCAATTTCATTGTGTACTTGTTTCCATGTGCTACAGTGGGTGAGTGCTCTTCGGATGTGTGTGTGTGTATATCTCTGAGGGTACTCATTAGAACAATTAAGGCATTGTTTATGATTTGTGTATTCAGTGTACACTTCTGTGTTAAAAGAATGCTCAGTTTGTTTCACTAGGATATCAAAGAAGGGCAAAGCTCCGTCAACAGTATCTTCCATAGTGAAGGTGAGTTCAGAGGTCTCTTGTAGTAAGCGTCGTAGTTTTTCAGCTGAAAAACTACACCTACTAAATATATGTACAGTTATGTATATGTATGTATATATATATATATATATATATATATATATGTATATATATATAATATATATGTATGTATACATATATATATATATTTATATATGTATACATATGTGTATATATATATATATATATATATATATATATATATATATATATATATATGTAGAGAGAGAGAGAGAGAGAGAGAAAGAGAGGAGTGAAGAGAGGGGGTGGGAGATACACAGTATATTAGATTATTTCAGTGAATATTAGTAAGAATACTTATATCATATATATCTTTTCAGAGCATTCGGGAGCGTCTGTTGATTTGAAACCCATCACCTGTGTACAGTTGAACAAAGGTAAGTTCATTTGTTATTACACATGGAAAACGTCCGTTTTGAACACAAATATCCAGAAAATGTTGGCGCAGACATTAAGTACATACACATGTGGCTATATAATTTAGTTAAACTCCCCATTACGTGTAATTGGTATACTGGTTTCTTGTTTCTAGTGTAGACCTTGGAACTCCCTAGTGTAGGCCCTAAGGTCTCCTGTAGTCTACCTCATTCTTATGTTCTTATGCAAAGTGAAAGATAGAAAAATAAACAATCTTTCCAGGTTTGTCCGAAGATAGATTAAACATTCTGAATCAATATGAGAATCCTTTTGTAATATCATAATCTCAAGTTTACTGTTTGATTTTCTATATAGATGCAAATTCCTTTATGGGTTTCTTTACATAGCCTATAGTGTCCAACACCATTACATGAGAAAAGATTCCAGCATCTTTATCCTAGGAAATTAATTTCCAACGTTTTCACATTTCTCAGAATATCAGTTTCCAGTAATTTTGGGAGCTTTAACCTTCATCTTAAAAAAAAAAAAAAAAAAAAAAAAAAAAAAAAAAAAAAATCATGCATGCAAATGCCTTATTTGAATGGAAAGGTATAATTATGCTGTCAGTTCTCAATTTCATTTTCTTGCTCCACACTACACCAATGCCAAGTGCATCCAGCTAATTAAAAAATAACGAATGAATAAATAAATAAGTGAATGAATAATGAATAAATAGATAAATAAACAAGATAGAAAAAATAATTATATTAGTTCCATCCATGCCAACTTTATTTAGGCTAGCGTCAAGCGGTTTCATTCGTGTGTGTGTGTGTGTGTGTGTGTGTGTGTGTGTGTGTGTGTGTGTGTGTGTGTGTGTGTGTGTGTGTGTGTGTGTGTGTGTGTGTGTGTGTGTGTGTGTGTGTGTGTGTTTGTGTGTGTGTGTGTGTGTGTGTGTGTGTGTGTGTGTGTGTGTGTGTGTGTGTGTGTGTTTGTGTGTGTGTGTGTGTGTGTGTGTGTGTGTGTGTGTGTGTGTGTGTGTGTGTGTGTGTGTGTGTGTGTGTGTGTGTGTGTGTGTCTGTGTGTAATAATAATAAAATAATACTAAAAGGTTTATTTCAATAGAAGTAGTGCACTGGCAATAGTACAATGCAAAAGCTGATTAAAAATATAAAACTTAGAGTATATACACGGTACAAGTTTACATAGAGTTGATTATGTGCACAATGGATGGGATGGCACTGTTTTTGTAGCGGTCAGTCCTTGGCGCTTTGATTGGTACGAGCCTATTTCTGTGTCTAGTGGCGTGGCGAGGTGGTGGAGCGTCGGGAGGGAGGAAGTGACGGTGTCTAGGGTGGGAAAGCAGGCTTTCCCCAAATTTCTTTAGTGCCTCACCGTGCCGCTGGGACACCCTAGATAGAGTAAGGGTGGTAAGAGCGTGGTCGTAACCGCTGTACTCCACGCCCAGGATGATCCTGCACGCTCTCTTTTGTACCCTCTCCAACTTTTGTCTCTGTGTGAGGGTGAGTGAGCTGGACCAGGCTGGTGAGGCATACATGAGGGTGGGGAGTATGAAGGTTTTGTAGACCTCCTGTAGCTCAGATGTAGGTGTTCCTAATGACTTTAACCTGCTCAGCATATATAGTTTGTAAGACGCTGTCCTGACTATGTTGGTGACATGTTGTGTGTGTGTGTGTGTGTGTGTGTGTGTGTGTGTGTGTGTGTGTGTGTGTGTGTGTGTGTGTGTGTGTGTGTGTGTGTGTGTGTGTGTGTGTGTGTGTGTGTTACCTAGTCGCATTTACCTAGTTGTATTTTCGGGAAGAGTAGCTACGCTCGTGGTGTCCCGCCTTTGTATCTCGCAGTGTCTAGTTTGCTTTTAAACTCATGAATGGTTTTTGCGCACACTATTTCCTTGTCCAGTTTGTTCCAAGTGTCTACCACTCTATGTGGAAAACTGTTTTTCTTCATATCTCTTCTGTAGCTATGTTTTTTATTTTCTTTCCATGTCCTCTTGTGCTTCTCCTGTCCCAGTTTAACAAGTCCTCTCTATCAAGTATTTCTGTGCCTTTCATGATTCTGTAGATGGTCAGTAGGTCACCTCTCTCTCTTCTTTACTCCAGGGTCGGTAAATCCAGTTTAGCCAATCTCTCCTCATATGACAAGTTTGCGAGTGTGTGTGTGTGTGTGTGTGTGTGTGTGTGTGTGTGTGTGTGTGTGTGTGTGTGTGTGTGTGTGTGTGTGTGTGTGTGTGTGTGTGTGTGTCTGTGTGTGTGTGTTACTGTGTGTGTGTGTGTGTGTGTGTGTGTGTGTGTGTGTGTGTGTGTGTGTGTGTGTGTGTGTGTGTGTGTGTGTGTGTGTGTGTGTGTGCGTGGGTGTGGGTGTGTGTGTGTTTGTGTATGTGTGTGTGTGTGTGTGTGTGTGTGTGTGTGTGTTTGTGTGTGTGTGTGTGTGTGTGTGTGTGTGTGTGTGTGTGTGTGTGTGTGTGTGTGTGTGTGTGTGTGTGTGTGTGTGTGTGTGTGTGATCCACAGCTATTTTCCTCCCGGAAGAGAGCTCAGAGCTCATATATGACCGAACTCTGGGTAATACTATGACCTTACATGCACACACACACACCCAACTCCTCGCCTACGAGAGTTGGAGTAACGATTCGCAGCGTAGCTATACTGAAATTATTTCAACCCTGGACGGGATTCGTGTGTGTGTGTGTGTGTGTGTGTGTGTGTGTGTGTGTGTGTGTGTGTGTGTGTGTGTGTGTGTGTGTGTGTGTGTGTGTGTGTGTGTGTGTGTGTGTGTGTGTGTGTGTGTGTGTGTGTGTGTGTGTGTGTGTGCGTGTGTGTGTGTGTGTGCGCGCGCGCGCGTGGTTAGGGTTGTCAGACTGGAACAAGGGCTTCATAAATTACTCTTCCTTCTTTCAGAAAAAACGAGTCTAGAGTTCCATTCATCCGCATTTGTGTCCGGAACGCTTCGGGTCGAGCGTTAGAACAGAAAATTAAAATTGTATTTAAAAGTCTCTATTTTATTTTTCAAATATATTCGTTCATTTGCATTGGAAAGTAAGTCCATGACTAGATAAAATTTAATTTATGGTTAGTTGTGTTATATGATACGGATTAGAAAAAAAAAATCACAAACAGGGTCCTCAATCGACTGATGTCACATTAACCACTGATGCCATTTTGCGGGAATTTTCCACAAATTTGTGGAAAAGTTTAAACTGCTTAGCATTATTTTTGTGTAGAATCTGAAGAATTATATGTTGCAACGAACTTATTTATGTATATGATAATTCCTTCTCTCTGTGGGAGGAAAAAAACGTGGAAATCCAGATTTCCTTGTGGGAATTTTGTGGACAAAATCTCACTCATTTTTGGGAACTGGCATAGATCACAATGGCAACACCACAGAAAACAAGATAACTAAATTACTCTCTGGGAACAAACCCTCCTCTAGTTTAATCAAAGCCATTTGACGAAAAACAAAACGACTTTACGTCGTCAACGGCAGTGTAAAAAGCTACTCGTAGTAATGGGTTTGAATTGGACAAATTGAGATTGAAGAAGGAAATAGACGAAAACTGATTTCCTACAGAGTGGTTGATGAGTGGAATAGATTTGGTAACTATGTAGTGAGCTGTGGAACTATTGGTTGTTTTTAAGAAAAGATTAGACAACTTTATGGATGGGAATGATAAGTGACTAGTATAGGCCATATGGTCTCTCGCAATCTCCCTCATTCTTATACTCTTATTGTGATGTTTGATTCTTTCGTCGAGCAGTTAGAATAGATAATATATGAGCCTTAACTATTAATGGAAGTGCTGAAGTGAATCTTAAACTCGTTTCACACGTATCGACTTTTCGCCGTGTGCCGTCTACGACATGACGCCGTGCTCTCAAATAACCATGGGTGTCTATGGACTCTCTCACACGTCACGACCACGTGTGGAAGCATCCTTAAACACTCATGGTTATTTGAGAGCACGACGTCGTGTCGTGGACGGCGCATGGTGAAAAGTCGATAGATGAAGAGAAATCTTCTAGCGTAACCAGAATAAAATATATAGATAATGTCTATATGACAAAAGGGTTTTAATGAGATTGTTTGTAACTAATTTTAAAAAGTGGTAATACACCAGATAAATTAAATTAGATTTGTAAGTGGATACTGTCCACTGTATTTATCTAATTGTTTGGTCACATACCTGGAGGAGAAGGGTGAGTGTGGCTATGCCCTGGAGTGTCTCTTTTCCATCCCCTTTCCCTCTCACTGCTCGCTGACTAGTTGACTTCTTTAAGGGATCATCGCCAGCGATAGTTCGAAAAATTCTAGTACATGAATGAATTTTAGATAAACATTTCAAAAGAATCTCTATGATGGTGGCAACACTCATACAAAGTTATACAGCTGCATTTTCTTTCTATTTTTTATACAGAATAAAATAGATAAAATATTGGCACCCTCTGGCAACCCCATTGCACAAAAAAGCATTCTGTATATTGAAATAGCGTCAACATTTCTATAGCTATTTCATTTTTTGCTACAGAATTGTGTTTATGGAGATATTTGGCAATTCCTCCCACCAGCATACCCCACAAAGGCAGTGGACAGGGCACCAGTATTCTTGAAAAGGTCAAAGGAAGGTGATGTCGCTCCTGGATCTCTCACCATATGCAACAAGTTTTATTCCTTGCCCTGTATTGTTGCTGTGATCATGGGGAAATTAACAAGAAACAAGAGAGTGAAGCGGCAGAATATAGAGAGGGCCCGTGAGTGCCTGAAATAGAAACAAGAAGAAGGAAAAAGAAAGAGGAGAAAAGCAGCAAAGCTGCGCCCAGCACTCCGCAAGCATTTACTAGCCACGCCCACCTTACACCTCCTCCACCCACGCCACACCACTCACCCTCACCTCACACCTCATCAGCAAAGAAGAGGAAATTGGAGATTTGCTATACATCTCAACCATCAAACAAATGGTCGCGAAAAATGTTCTCGAAAATTTAAATCACCCGTCCTGTAAAGTTTATGTTTTTGTTCTTTCTGTTGTGATATCTTCGGTGTTCTTTATGGATTTTTGTCATTTTTGTTTTAATTTGAAAGTAAACATCATGCTGTTTATTTTCTACAATAAAAAATAAAAGAAATTTGATTTTTTTTATGAAACCTGAATTTTGTAATTATTCAGAGAAACAAATTAATAAAAAAAATCAGAGGTATTAGTTTGAAAAAAAAAATGTATTCAATATGATTTGTTCCCCAGACTCTAAGCTTTCATTTCATACCAAACTGAATGATGTGGAAGGATTTTCCATTAAGTAATTAGAGCTTCAATACAGCTCACTTTATCTTCGTTAAATATTCACTATACCTTATGTATACATGGGAGGAACACAATACCCTAATGTATTACACACTAATGTAAGGGGTACTTATACCTATATTCATTAAACCCATAACTATATTCATTAAACCCATATTTGCTGTGCACTAAGCAATACAATGTTAATATCTTAGGTAAAAGAAAATCTATGCCGTTCTCAGTCCCCATGGCTTGGCGTGAGAAAAAAAAAAAAAAAAAAAAAAAAAAAAAAGTTTGACAAAAATTGCTGGTTTCTTAAAGAAAAATAAATCAAAGATCACGTACCCAAACTGTGAATCATCAAATAAACCAGTACCACATGATGAAGCAAACCCGCCACCACTTCCACCACCAATGATAACAGACAGCAGTTCTTCTGAAGATTCCACTAGTAATATAGCAACAGAGAAAGATGGCATATATATTCCAGATGCAGATAATTCCCCACATCTGTTAAGTCAAGAGGAACTAAATGACTTGGTGCGTCATTTGGAATTACCAAAAGAAAAAGCAGAGTTGCTTGGTTCCAGACTTCAAGAATGGAATCTTCTCCAGCCAAACACCAAAACTTCTCGCTTCCGCCATCGCCATCTGCAGTTTTCATCATTTTACTCACAGGAGAATAACTTTTGTTTCTGCCCCGATATCAATGGTCTAATGCAACAAATTGACTGTTTCCATGATCCAGAATAATAGACTCTCCATTGACTCTAATAAAGCTAGCATTAAAGCTGTCTTACTACACAACGGCAATGAAAAACTTTCATTACCAGTAGCACATGGCACTGGTCTTAATGAACCGTATGAATCCATGAAACTGCTGCTAACGCTTATCAAATATAAGAAGCACACATGGGATATTTGTGGCAACCTTAAAGTTGTATCATTACTTCTTGGGTTGCATTTGGGCTACACGAAGCATATGTGCTTTTTGTGTCTATGGAACAGCAAAGATGACAAGAACAACTACAAAAACATGATTGGCTATCTAGAGCTGAGTATGTTGTTGGTAAACATAATGTGAATCATCCAGCCCTTATCGACGCTCACAAAGTACATCTTCCACCACCTCACATTAAACTTGGCCTTATGAAGAATTTTGTAAAGGATATGGATCATCAAGGTAGTGGTTTCCAATATTTAAAGGATAAATTCAGAGGAATATTGACAGATGCTAAACTAGATGCTGGAGTTTTCACTAGGCCACAGACCCGCATAGTCATCCGGGACTCATCGCTTCCATCTAGCTTAAATGAAATGGAACTGAGTGCATGGGCATCGTTTGTTGAAGTTGTAAGAAATTTTCTTGGAAACCATAAATCTGAAAACCATTGTGAACACATAGAGAACATGCTGAAATCTTATGAACAAATGGGATGTATAGCGACGAGCATGGTGAACGTTTCCATCATCAGATCTCCGTTATGGAAAGTAGATATCAAGGTAATTTTAATTCAAATATGATGGGAGATTACTGTTGGTTCCTGCAGAAGGAGAGCTCGTCATCCTATAAACGATGAATGAAGAGGAAACACCAAATTTTCACTTAAGAACAGGAATGTCCTTTTGCCATAACAACCAATGCGTTGTGGGTGGATAGTTGGGTGCAGGGGTGGCAACTCCGCTAATGGAAATTCACTGCCTGTCTTAAGCCAGAAAAAAGGAGAAAAGACACCCATGTTAACATTATTATTTAAGTATGCCTAAATAAAACTCCATATGGAAAAGTAGCTTAGACTACTGAGCGAGTGGGAAAAAATGAAAAATAGGATTTGTCATTTACAGAAAATTTGGACGTGATAGAAAAATTTAGACATCAGATCTGATATCAGCATTATCAGTTTAGTAGAAATAAGCAGATTACGTGTCTGTAACAGAAAAAAAAAAGTTGAAATATGTTGCCTAGTGTTATAGACGTTAAAAAATAAACATGGTAGAGTTGACCGTTATATTAGGCGCGCGAACAATTCTAAATTTGTGTTCCACTTTTTTCTTCTAACAACTAGAAAAATGAACTTTCACAGTAACAGATGCATCACGATATTTTGTACTGCAGTTCGCAGACAATTAGAGCTGACGCGCAATTTGTCTATTCGTCAGTCTTGCAGCCATGAGAAACTGAGGAAATGAAAACACAAAAGAGTGAGAGTTCTTGTTTATGTATAGA
>NC_134793.1:45515827-45518327 GCF_046742065.1 Oratosquilla oratoria
TGATATATTTTAGATTTTAGATTTTAGATTTAGATTTTATTTTTAGATTTTATGTTTTATATTTTGTTTTTGTTTTTATATTTTCTATCATATGTTTTATGTATATTTTATACTTTATTTTCATTTTATTCTTTATTTTATATTTTATATTTAATATATATTTTATAATTTTATATTTTATATTTTATATTTTAATATATATATATATTTTATATTTATATTCTATATTCTATATTTTTTATTTTTTATTTTTTATTTTATTTTTATATTTCACATTTTATATTTATATTTTTATATTTTATAGTTTATAGTTTATATCTTATATTTCATATTTCATATTATATATTTCATATATTTCATATTTTATATTTTATATTTCATTTCATATTTCATATTTTATATTTTATTTTATATTTATTTTTATATTTTATATTTTTTTTTTTATATTTTATATTTATATTCATATATATATATTTCATCTTTTCATATATATATTATATTTTATATTTCATATATTTTCTATATTTTATATATATCATATATATTGTATATATTATATATATATAATATATATATCTTATATCATATTTAATATATATTCCATATTTATATTCTATATCATATATAATTTCATATATATATATATATATATATATATTATTTTTATATCTAAATATATTTAATATTTATTTTAGATTTTAATATTGTATATCTATGTTTTATATATTCATTTAGATTTTAATATTATTGTTTTTATATTTCATATATATATATATATATATATATATATATATATATATATATATATATATATATATATATTATATAATATATATAATATAATGTATATTTTAATATCTTGTATTTGATATTTGATATTCTATGTTCCATATTTTTCTATATTTCATATCTTATACTCTATATTTATATTTATTTTATATATTTTATTTATATATTTCAATATTTTCATTTCATATATTTATATACACTTTATATAATATTTCATATTCTATATTCTATATTCTATATTTCATATTTTCCATCTTTTTAATATATTATGCTCTATATCTCGTATTATGTATTTTATATTTCATATTCTATATATCATATCTTATATATTTTATATTTTACACTTTACATATCTTATATTTCATATTCTATATTCTATATTCTATATATCTTGTATTTCCTGCTCTTTATATTTTGCACTTTATATTCTATAACTCATATTCTATATATTTTATACATTGTATATTTCATAATTTTCATTTTATAATTTTAAATGATCCTAACTTTTCCCAAGAAGATATGTGTGCCTGTGCTATTTCTTTAGTGAATTAAGAACTCCTTTGACAATTTGACAGGTAGTTATAAAGATGATGCGGAAGTTGTCACTTGAGGAAATTTCCTCGTTATTTTCTTCACTTTGACAAGATTTAACGATCACATTGTCTTAACTTCTTCAGATAAAGGTTTCCATGAAACCGAAAAATAATCACAGCGACCACTATTCGTCTTGGGGGTATTCCCTCGGTTGAATAAAATCGCCTGGCGACAGCCATGATGAATGGCAAGGGATGGATAAAGATCGCCAAAGACGATGACGACAGGGTGGGGGTGGGGGGGGTCATATATTTCAAAACCCATTAGAATCGCCTGAGCTTACAATGACTTACCGTGAAAAAAATATATATAGAAAATGAATATTTACCTTAATTCACTCATTCCTAATATAAAAGTTAGAATCGCATCTTAGCCAGAGGGAAAGCTTCAAAGGTGACACGTGGTGGCTCGATGAACACCGAGCAAATTACGGGTGACTTTATCACAAGTCATTTCCAAGTTTTCTTCCAATAAGATGAGAACCAATCAGTTGTTGTTGTTGTTTTTTTTTTTGGGGGGGGGAGTGGTGGGGGAGAGAGGGAGAGGGAGGGAGGTGATGGGGGTAATTACCACTAATATTACCCCACCCCCCTTTTTCCTAACCACCCCCTTTGTTATCGGCGAGGTGCCACAGGGTTCAATCAAATCGCCCGGTGGCATCCGGAAGAGGCAACTGACCTTACTGGCACCAATCGAGGTCAGCGTAGACTCTTCGTCACAATCCAAGCGAATAAAATCGTCTGAATAAGGTCAAAGGTTGTTATACCAAGTGAAGGCAACGAATTAGGACCTACACCAGGAGGCGCGTAGCTGCAACGGATGCCATCACTTTTGACCAACGCTGGGAATCGGAAAGGAGTGCGGGATTCGAGCCCATAACTAAGCAAATACGAAACCAGCACGCTTCCGATTACGCCAGCGTTAGCAAACAACACAAAGAAGCAACAACAAAATAACAAACAAATAAACAAATGAACAAACAAACAAACAAATGAACAAATGAACAAACAAACGAAAATTAAATAAAAACACAAAACAAATAGGCAAACAAACAAAAACAAAATAAAAACAGACAAAAACACAAACAAACTAAAAGGCAAACTAACAAGAGAGAAAA
>NC_134793.1:45523327-45525827 GCF_046742065.1 Oratosquilla oratoria
AATGACGAAACAGCATGCTGGCTAGGAAAGAAGGAGGGACACCAGAACAATGTTTTATCCCTCAGGTGAACGAAATTGTGATTCGATAAAATGAGGGAAAAAATAATAGGTCGAGATGGACAGAATCGCCAGCCAACCGAGACAGTGTGACATTGTTTATTGGTAGATGTCAACCTTTAGGTTCCTTTCACTAGGAGTCTCCGAAACCCACTTTCTTACTGAAGTTCCAACCACGGATGACTTGGACTCTAAATATATATATACATATATATATGTAGAGACATTGGGACAAATTATGGAAAAGGTGGAGGGGGAAACACGGGTCTTTATCTGAATATCGGGTTTATTCCTGACCGGTTAACTTACAATAGCTTCTTCAGAGGAGTGTTTACTCTGGGTCGAAGTTGGCGGTGTATATAGTGAGGCCAGGTCCACGTTCTCTCCTTGCACCGACCTCTCCGCAAGGAGGGAACGTGGACCTGGCCCCACTATATACACCCCCAACTTCGACCCAGAGTAAACACTCCTCTGAAGAAGCTATTGTAAGCGAAACCGGTCAGGAATAAAGTCGATATTCAGATAAAGACCCGTGTTTCCCCCTCCACCTTTTCCATAATATATATATATTTATGTGTGTGTATACACATATATATATACATATATATATATATATATATATATATATATATATATATACTCATGCATGTGCAAACACATACACATACATACAACCTTGTAAGTTTCAATGACCTTTGAGTATCCGCCGCATTCTCCAGCAAGCCTTACTGACGTTATGATAAAATTACAAAGCAGAAATATTGCCACACATTGTCACAATGATTCAACTTCTCGAACCAATCCGTGCAAGCGTCAGATGTATTTCAAGGTGCAAACATGTCTCGTTATGACCTATTACGTTTGCAGTCAGTTGCCTTTATAAACCTTTGTCGTCAGAACTCGTAGCTCCCGAACAGAAGGGCAGTCGCTCCTCACCTCCGAGATGCCCGAGTGTGGCAGAAACTGTGGATTGTTGCTGCACATAAACATCTACATAGATATGTATATGAATAGGTATGGCAGCATATTGGTCCATCCCGTAGGTGTGCTATGACAAACCTTCAACCTACTTATGAAGAACGGCTGTCTTCCACCACAAAATACTCATACACATCACGATGTGAATATGGTATACTAATACACTTGTAATACTGGAGACTAGTCACTTACTCATTAGATATGTAGGTTTCACTATCAATACACTATCTGAAAGGATCACAGCACACTTGCACGGTGGAGCAATATAAGCCATCATAGCAACAGAATTCATGGGTAAGCACTGATTCGAAAACAGATGGCAGACCAAACAATAATCCTTCACAGGGAACCTGGTATCTGGAGATTATGAATGAGGGAAGCAGTATTCATTCATAACCAAAAAACATATCATAAACATTCAACAAACGCCTGAGTCAGCTCTCTCCTCGGCAAGAAGACCCCCACAAAGCAACACACGGACCTCCACCACACGTACAAGCTGGACGAACACCAAACAGCACCCCACGGAGTTCCACCTCATGAAAATGCTACATAAAGTCTCTCTGCACTATTACCTTTCAAAAGATTACAAAGGCGGAGCATGCCGACAGGAGACCTTTTGGTCCATATCTAGGTTGGATGCGAAAAAAAAAAATAATAAAATAACAATAATAAAAAAAACTATAATAATGTATGCAACAAACAAAATACAAAAATAAATGCATAGGTATAGTTGAATAACAAACAAACAGGTAAACAGTAAATAATAATAAATTGATACATAACTAATAATAAATAAAAATCAAACAGACAAATTATAACAAAGCAAAAACAAATAATATAAAATGAATTATAATCATTACAGCATCTTGCTTAGGTGTTTATCTAAATGAGTCTTAAAGCTTCGAACTGAACTACATTGCACTACCTGTGCAGGAAGTTTATTCCATTCATTAACTACACGGTTGGCAAAGTTGTTTCTACCTACTTCCAAATTGAATCTATTTACGGATAGTTTGAGACCATTGTTTCATGTCTAATTCCCATTCAATGTGAAAATTTTGTCACTTTTGATGTCAATTCCCTTTAGAATCTTAAAGACCTGTATCAAGTCACCTCTGAGTCTACGCTTTTTTAGGGAGAATAGATTCATATGTTTTAGTCGATTTTCGTATGATTTATTTTTTATATTTGGAATCAGTTTTATGGCTCGCCGTTGTACTTTTTCCAGTCTGTCAATATCTTTAATGAGATTCGGTGACCATACGGAAACAGCATATTCCAAATGTGGACGAACTAACGATAGTTTTGCATTGATTATTTTTTTAAAGGTATTTTCCAACGACTCATCGAGGCTACATACTGTATGTGTTACTTCCCCAAGGTGTTACCTCTTCAAATGTTACCTTCCCCAATAATACATACCAATATATATATATATATATATATATATATATATATATAT
>NC_134793.1:45528327-45535827 GCF_046742065.1 Oratosquilla oratoria
CAAGAACACTTCCAACTTTTCGACTTTTGTTTCCAGACTTGCGTCCCGCCTTCTCTTCTTCCCTGGGGTTTCAAATACTCGCCCACTCTTCCCTCTGGTGAGAAAACAAGGCCACATTCACCCCGTGGAAGAAGGCCACAGGCACGCCACGAGACTACACCAGCTGAGGAAGGCCACAGCATCTGTGGCCCACACGCAGACACTGTTTTGGGTTCTTTAGCCATCTTGGCTTTAAGTCACAACTCTGGCCACTTGGAAGTAAGTACCTTGCATTAGATCTTAATGATACTTGTGTATTTTAGTAGCGTATGCATTTGTGAACACTTTACAAAGGATTACAAAGGCGGAGCATGCCGACAGGAGACCTTTTGATCCATATCTAGGTCGGATGAAAAAAAAAAAAAAAAAAAAAAATCATATTAATAATAAATTAAAACTATAATGTAAAAATAACAAATAAAATACATAAAGAAATGCATAGGTATAGTTGAATAACAAACAAAAAGGTAAATAGTAAATGATTATAAATTGACATATAACTAATAATAAATCAGACAGACAAATTATAACAAAACAAAAACAAATGATATAACATAAATTATAATCATTACAGCATCTTACTTAGGTATTTATCTAAATGATTCTTAAAGCTTCGAACTGAACTACATTGCACTACCTGTGCAGGAAGTTTATTCCATTCATTAACTACACGGTTGGCAAAGTTGTTTCTACCTACTTCCAAATTGAATCTATTTCCGGACAGTTTGAGACCATTGTTTCTTGTCTGATTCTCATTCAATGTGAAAATTTGGTCACTTTTGATGTTGTCAATTCCCTTCAAAATCTTAAAGACCTGTATCAAGTCACCTCTGAGTCTACGCTTTTTTAGGGAAAACAGATTCATGTGCTTAAGTCGATTTTCGTATGATTTATTTTTGATATTTGGAATCAGTTTTGTGGCTCGCCGTTGTACTTTTTCCAGTCTGTCAATGTCTTTAATGAGATTCGGTGACCATACGGAAACAGCATATTCCAAATGTGGACGAACTAACGATTTATATAGCTTGTTAATGAGTGATGGACTTTTGAAATCAAAAGATCGCGCAATCAATCCCAGAATCTTATTTGCTTTCTCAGAGGCTGAAATACACTGCTTGGATGATTTGAGGTCGTTACTGATAATTACGCCGAGATCTTTTTCACTATCCACTTTTGTTAAGGAATTTCCAAATAACTTGTAATCGTACTTACTGTTATTTTTACCTATGTGCATTACCTTGCATTTACTTGTGTTAAATTTCATTAGCCACTTTTCAGACCATTGCTGTAATTGATCTAAATCTTCTTGAATATCTAATTGGTTTGAGTGATCATTTGCCACTCCGCACAGTTTTGTATCATCAGCAAATTTGGAAACAGTAGATTTTAGTCCATGGTCTATATCATTTATATATACTATGAATAGAAGTGGCCCAAGAACGGAACCCTGAGGAACTCCACTTGCAACACTTTTCCATCCAGAAGTTTTTCCATTTAAAACAACTCTCTGTTTTCGACCTTTCAACCAATTACTAGTCCAACCTAATAGGCTACCACTTATTCCATGCAAAGCTAATTTAGTAAGTAGTCTTTCGTGTGGGACGGTATCAAAAGCTTTTGCAAAGTCTAAATATATTAAATCTATATTGTTTCTTTTGTCATAATTCGAGATAACTGTGTTGTAGAATTCGAGTAAGTTAGTCACGCAAGAACGTTTCCGTCTGAAACCATGCTGGCTATCATTTATCAAACGGTTACTTTCTAAATGATATTCGATATCATCTCTGATGATAGTTTCCATTATTTTTCCTACGATCGAAGTCAAACTTATAGGCCTATAGTTATTTGTTTTCTTTTTGTCACCTTTTTTGAATATGGGAGTAACGTTAGCTAGCTTCCATTCTCTTGGGACATCTCCGGATATGATGGATTTCTTGAAAATAATTTCTAATGGAACAACAATCTCATTTTTCATTTCCTTTAAGATTCTTGGATGCCAACCGTCAGGCCCTGGTGTTTTATTAACTTTGAGTTTGTCTATACACCTTTTAATTTTTTCTTTTGTTATATTTACCGTAGTGAGTAAGTTTACCCCAGACTTTTCACAGGTTTCAGTTTGGAATTCACTTTGAGGTGTTTCGTTTACGAATACCGAGCTAAAATAATTGTTTAAGATATTACACATTCCTTCATTTGAATATTCAAGTTGACCGTCAGCAGATAATAGTGGACCAATGTGATTCCTAACAACCTTTTTATCTCTAATGTAACTATAGAATTCTTTGGGATTCTCTTTGGATTTCTCAGCGATGTTCATTTCGTATTGTCGTTTTCTTTTTCTTATTGTCTTTTTTAAATCTCTCTGTATTGATACATAACTTTCATAGTCATTTGATGCACCCGAGCACTTATATTTCTTATAAGCCTGTCTCTTTTTAGCAATACTTTTTTCAGTTTCTTTGTCGAGCCACTTTGGGCGAGCCTGATTTGGGGGACGTCTGTCCTTAAAAGGAATGTAAGTTTGAATCATCTTAGTGAGCGTATTTTGAAATATTTCCCACATCTGATCTACAGGTCTTTCGTTTAATTTTTCCTCCCAATCTGTAAGCTGAAGCTCCTGACGTAGTTCTATGAACTGAGCTTTACTGAAATCGGGTATTTTAGAAGCACAAGTATCTATTCTAAAATTGTTTAGGAGTTTGAATCTGACTAAATTGTGATCGCTATTTGCAACAGATTCACCGACTTCTACATCAGTTACCATGCTTTCGCGGCTAGTGATCAATAAATCGAGCAAGTTTCCATATCTTGTGGGCTCTTTTACATGCTGAATTAAGTAATTGTCACCAAGAAAATCAATCAAGCGACTACCTATATGGCCATGTTCAAGGGTCATCCAATCAATGTCAGTAAAATTGAAATCACCCATTATCAATAAATCCCGGTTGCAGAAACTAGACAGTTCTTGAAATAACAGTTTGTCGTCTGCTAATGATAATGTCTTTGGCCTATATATTACACCTATACTCATTTTTTGTCCATTTGTTAGGGTTAACTCAACCCACAAACTGTCATATGCATCCTGTTTCACTTTCTCTAAAACACAAGCATGAACATTGTTTTTAACGTACAATAGAACACCCCCACCTTTCTTGTGGTTTCTATCCTGATGAAAGTGTTTAAATCCCGCAATATTAAATTCAGCTTCGAACTCTGTACCATTTAACCATGTCTCAGTTATTCCTATCATATCGAGATTTTCGCTTTTGACATACGCCTGTATTTCTTGAAATTTGTTCCTAATACTACGAGCATTAAAGTACATAGTTTTAAGAAACTCGTGATTATTTCTTTTTGACACATTTTGAGTTTCAATATCATGTCTTATATTATCATTTTGTTTTTTATTTATGCCTTGCTCTATATTATTATTATTTGGTCCTTCATTGACATTCAATGCCTCATTAACATTTCTCCTATCAAAATTAAAATTTCCCCCATCACGGACATCTGGTCGATTACGGTCATCCGATCTATTTTGTACATTTTGTCCCCCTACGTCACCGTGATTCACGCCGGCCTCCCATCGTTCAGTGACATTATGTCCGGCATCCCTTTCTAAAATTATATTTTGTCCTCCAGTGACATTATATCCTACCGTGATATTTTTTCCTCCACTATAATTATGTAATAATAGAGTATAATTATGTAATAATAAAGTATATTATTGTCAAATTCATCTCATATACAGTAATATAAAGTGGATAAATCACATTAAGTATCCCCATCTGTGTGGCCAATATCAGTTTGATATTTATACCTCATATTAGTATCACATACACCATATAGATAATGTTTTCATAATGTGTCACATATGAGGTACTCCATGACAAACAGATGAAGACGCCAAAAACATGTTTTGAGTTATCACTGTCCAAATTTTGATCAAATGAGGAACTCTTAAGATATGTTTATGAGCAGCTAGCGTCATCGCCTCTCTGGCACAGATTGCCTCAATTTATAATGATGAAGATTATCGCATATGATATTGAGTTGATATACCAATTGTAAGTATTCCTTGTGACTGTCCCATGGGAATTTCATGAACACGATTAGTTTAGTGAAATCATGTATATATATGTATATATATATATATATATATGTGTGTGCGTGTGCGTGTGTGTGTGTGTGTGTGTGTGTGTGTGTGTGTGTGTGTGTGTGTGTGTGTGTATGTGTGTGTGTGTGTGTGTGTGTGTGTACATGCATGCATATACCAATGACTATTCCCCCTTACAAGGGAGGTACCCAAAAAGTAAAGGCATAAAATCTACTCTCTCTCATTCCATCCCCATATACTCCACTCCCATTCACCCCCTCCTTCCCTCTTGTAATAATAATAATAAAAAGAACAAAAGTCATATCTGCCCGTTTCCGCCGGAAGTGACTCAAGGGGACACATCCCCTCCGACCCCTGATTGGCTGAGAGTGGTGACGTCACGGCAACGGAGACGACCGATTGGCCGAGAGCGGCGACGTCACTGCAACGGAGACGACTGACTGGCTAAGAGCCTATAGGGCTGGGCGCCGAAGGCTCTGCGAGCGAAGCGAGTTCGCCCAAAGAGCTGAGCCCCCGATCTAAATCGGACCGGAAAGCGGAAATCCCTTATGAGGATACGTCCCCTCCTGTCCCTGATTGGCTGAGTGGTAAATTCACGGTAACGGAGGCGACTGATTGGCCGAGATTGGTGACGTCACGGCAACGGAGATGACTGATTGGCCGAGAACGGTGACTTCACGGCAACGGAGACGACTGATTGGCTGCGAGCGAAGCGAGCTTGCCCGAAGGTCCGAGCCCCCGCATATCGGGGTCGGGTGCAGCCCGTTGCTTTTATACACACACGCACGCACACACACACACACACACACACACACACACACACACACACACACACATATTGTATATATATATATAAATATATATATCTATATATATATATACATGTATATGTATTATATATATGTATATATGTATGTATATGGATATATATATATATATATATATATGTATATGTATGTATATATATATATATATATATATATAATTTTTGTGACAGTTGCATGCAGGATTCGAACCCGCTGTACTCGGCCATCCGTAAATCACCTTCCCAGTGCCCTAACCACTAGACCACAGAGGCTATAAAATCCTTGAAACCTGGAACCGAACTGATTCCCGAGGGAAGGAAGATCACTTATTACGGCGATCCGAAATTCCTGTTTTACTCAAGGACCAGCCCACCAGTGGTATGGGGTAAGGACCGGGTCGAACCCCTTTCACGCTTATCGCCATTGTAACTATGAGAGTAATTCGCTAATAGCAGCGACGTCAAACCGATAATTTTTGTGACAGTTGCATGCAGGATTCGAACCCGCTGTACTCGGCCATCCGTAAATCACCTTCCCAGTGCCCTAACCACTAGACCACAGAGGCTATAAAATCCTTGAAACCTGGAACCGAACTGATTCCCGAGGGAAGGAAGATCACTTATTACGGCGATCCGAAATTCCTGTTTTACTCAAGGACCAGCCCACCAGTGGTATGGGGTAAGGACCGGGTCGAACCCCTTTCACGCTTATCGCCATTGTAACTATGAGAGTAATTCGCTAATAGCAAGGATTTTTATAGCCTCTGTGGTCTAGTGGTTAGGGCACTGGGAAGGTGATTTACGGATGGCCGAGTACAGCGGGTTCGAATCCTGCATGCAACTGTCACAAAAATTATCGGTTTGACGTCGCTGCTATTAGCGAATTACTCTCATAGTTACAATGGCGATAAGCGTGAAAGGGGTTCGACCCGGTCCTTACCCCATACCACTGGTGGGCTGGTCCTTGAGTAAAACAGGAATTTCGGATCGCCGTAATAAGTGATCTTCCTTCCCTCGGGAATCAGTTCGGTTCCAGGTTTCAAGGATTTTATAGCCTCTGTGGTCTAGTGGTTAGGGCACTGGGAAGGTGATTTACGGATGGCCGAGTACAGCGGGTTCGAATCCTGCATGCAACTGTCACAAAAATTATCGGTTTGACGTCGCTGCTATTAGCGAATTACTCTCATAGTTACAATGGCGATAAGCGTGAAAGGGGTTCGACCCGGTCCTTACCCCATACCACTGGTGGGCTGGTCCTTGAGTAAAACAGGAATTTCGGATCGCCGTAATAAGTGATCTTCCTTCCCTCGGGAATCAGTTCGGTTCCAGGTTTCAAGGATTTTATAGCCTCTGTGGTCTAGTGGTTAGGGCACTGGGAAGGTGATTTACGGATGGCCGAGTACAGCGGGTTCGAATCCTGCATGCAACTGTCACAAAAATTATCGGTTTGACGTCGCTGCTATTAGCGAATTACTCTCATATATATATATATATATATATATATATATATATATATATATATATATATATATATATATACATATATATACAAAGTCTTTTTTCCCACTTACCAGGGGGGTAGCCAAAAAGGACAAGGCACAAAAACATTCCCACCCATTTCATCCCCGAAAACACTCCACACCCCTCCACCCTCCCTCCCATCTTAGCACCTCCTAGATGACGGGTCATCCCTGCACCCTGTCCACTGCCCTGGGTCAGAAGCAGTGACGCAGGACACAGCACATCCACAGCAAGGCCGCTTCATTAAATCGGCGACCCCCCCCCCCTCTCCGTCCCCCCATATAAAGGAGAGGACGGGGAGAAATCCCTTCGGGCTGCGTCAAAATTTTTGCTCACACACACTACCTCACCCCCATTCCCCCGTCCAATCCACCTCATGCATCACAATATTTTCCATATACAACCATTCTCCATATATATATTAGTGAAGCGTTGCAGGAGATTCTCTCTAAGGTTTATGCTGTTAAAACCGAACGACAGCAAAAGAATTTCGTGAGCTCACAACCTTTCGAAAAGTAGATTACCGGCATGTGGAGAGGCAATGACTCAAACCTCGAAGACTCATGGGAAACACGAAAATTATAATGGGTACAAAAATATAGTATAAAACAAACAAGACACAAGAAATACAAAAAATCAGAACACAATAGATGTCAAGACGTTTCGCAGGTTTTATGTGTGCGTGCGTGCGTGTGTGTGTGTGTGTGTGTGTGTGTGTGTGTGTGTGTGTGTGTGTGTGTGTGTGTGTGTGTGTGTGTGTGTGTGTGTGTGTGTGTGTGTGTGTGTGTGTGTGTGTGTGTGTGTGTGTGTGTGTGTGTGTGTGTGTGTGTGTGTGTGTGTGTGTGTGTGTGTCTGTGTGTGTGTGTGTGTGTGTGTATTCACTTGGTCTTTGGATCACGTGTTGGACTCGTGATCGACAGCTATTTCCCTCCTGGAAGAGAGCTCAGAGCTCGTAGGTCCGATCTATGGGTAATGCTATGACCTTGCACACACACACACACACCCAACTCCCCGCCCA
>NC_134793.1:45540827-45543327 GCF_046742065.1 Oratosquilla oratoria
ATATATATATATATATATATATATATATATATATATATATATATTGCTGATAACCACAGGGAAAAAACGGAAAAGAAAACTAGAATTCCCAAGCGCTTTCGTGATATTTCACATCTTCAGGGGATTACAACAAAGAAAATTGTCACATAGGTATATAAGAGGTAATACAATAAACTGGGAAAGGAACGGACATAACACATGGAGAAAATGTCACAAACATTGAACACTTACAATTAAATAATTTTTGTAATGATTTAATTTGATTACAAATTTTGTCAATGATAAAATTATCTAATTTAAACATACCATAACTAATATTAATATTAGATCCTTCAGAATTTTTTATCATGCAACTTTCAATGATATTTCTTTTGGCAAATGAATCACAATTTATGATAGAAGAGGCATTGGTCCAATCGATACGATGATCGAAATCTCTCATATGGATAAACAGCGCACTAGACTCTTGTGCTGTTTTTACACTGTACTTGTGTTGCTTGACCCTAGTTGCGAGTTCTTTGCCTGTTTGTCCAAGATAATACCTTTCACAATCTCTGCAAGGGATCCTGTATATGCAACCAACTGAGTCATTAGGTGAATTTTTGATTATTAACTTCTTAAAAGTATTTGGATTATTAAACACAACTTTAATATTCCATGTTTTAAGAATATGGGGAACTTGAGCAAGATTGTTACTAAAAGGTAAAATCAAAAGATTCTTATAGTTTATTTTCAAAAAATTCCATATAGAGATTGCTAAGGACTGGGGATAGCGGATTACCCATAGCCATTCCGAATTCCTGAGCATAAAATTTACCATTAAATTCGAATTTACAATCTTTAATACAAAGCTTAATAAGTTCAATGATTTTAGCTGAAGGCAATGGAAGTGGGATTTTGTCCAAAAATTCGGTGAGAAAGACAATTAAATCATCTATTGGAATTTTTGTAAATAAACTAGTTATATCAAAACTGACAAGCTTGAAATTATAATCAATATTTAAACTCTTAAGTTTATGAACTAAATCAACATTATTCTTTATGTTAGAATTTGAAATTGTTCCAACCAACGGACTGAGTAAGGATACTAACCATTTTGATAAATTATAAGAGATGGATTTTACTTCCATTGCCTTCAGCTAAAATCATTGAACTTATTAAGCTTTGTATTAAAGATTGTAAATTCGAATTTAATGGTAAATTTTATGCTCAGGAATTTGGAATGGCTATGGGTAATCCGCTATCCCCAGTCCTTAGCAATCTCTATATGGAATTTTTTGAAAATAAACTATTAAGTGAAATTTTGCCACCAAATGTGACTTGGTATAGGTACGTTGACGATGTTCTTTGCCTGTGGCCCAATTCTGAGAATTTAAATGCATTTTTACAATCTCTGGATAATTTAGTTCCCTCTATTCATTTCACTGTTGAACTAGAAAATAATGGTAGGTTGCCCTTTTTGGATTGCCTTGTTCATAGGAATGGTAATAATTTTAAGTTCAGTGTTTATAGGAAGCCGACAAATGTTTTGTCTTATATTCACTATTACTCGTCTCACCAGGATAAAGTAAAATATTCTGTCTTTTCTTCTATGTTTTTACGTGCTCTTCGTATTTGCAGCCCTGAGTTTATTGATGGTGAATTTGAGTACATTGTTAATGTTGGTCTTGGATTAAAATACCCCAAAAGATTTTTAGAACGCGCTCTCGCTTTAGCGAAAAATGTTTTTTATAGTGTTCAAACATCCCCCCCCCTTCGACTATAAGAATCTTTTGATTTTACCTTTTAGTAACAATCTTGCTCAAGTTCCCCATATTCTTAAAACATGGAATATTAAAGTTGTGTTTAATAATCCAAATACTTTTAAGAAGTTAATAATCAAAAATTCACCTAATGACTCAGTTGGTTGCATATACAGGATCCCTTGCAGAGATTGTGAAAGGTATTATCTTGGACAAACAGGCAAAGAACTCGCAACTAGGGTCAAGCAACACAAGTACAGTGTAAAAACAGCACAAGAGTCTAGTGCGCTGTTTATCCATATGAGAGATTTCGATCATCGTATCGATTGGACCAATGCCTCTTCTATCATAAATTGTGATTCATTTGCCAAAAGAAATATCATTGAAAGTTGCATGATAAAAAATTCTGAAGGATCTAATATTAATATTAGTTATGGTATGTTTAAATTAGATAATTTTATCATTGACAAAATTTGTAATCAAATTAAATCATTACAAAAATTATTTAATTGTAAGTGTTCAATGTTTGTGACATTTTCTCCATGTGTTATGTCCGTTCCTTTCCCAGTTTATTGTATTACCTCTTATATACCTATGTGACAATTTTCTTTGTTGTAATCCCCTGAAGATGTGAAATATCACGAAAGCGCTTGGGAATTCTAGTTTTCTTTTCCGTTTTTTCCCTGTGGTTGTCAGCAATCTTTTGGATCACATGGTGTTGTGATCTTTTTGCATATATATATATATGTAATATATAT
>NC_134793.1:45545827-45560827 GCF_046742065.1 Oratosquilla oratoria
ACTGTTGTCTTAATATGATGACCTTGTTTGCGTCACCCTTGTTAAAGTCTACGGATGTTTTTATTGTGATGGAACTATATCAGCAATCAGTTGAAGTCCATTACTGCGAATCCTGTCCTGTTGTCTTGATATGATGACCTTGTTTGCGTCACCCTTGTTAAAGTCTACGGATGTTTTTTATTGTGAGGGAACTATATCAGCAATCCCTCGCCCTTCCTCAACAAGTACAAGAGAGGGAGAGAAATGTATGTCAACGAAGGAGACGGAGGGTAGAGTGATTTGAGATCAAGAGTAACGGCGGCTACAAAGACAAGGTCGACCCCTCCACCCCCACCCACCCCACCCCCCCGGGTTGGAATGCTTGACCCGGAATGCTTCATCAAAGATCCGGGGAGGAGAGGAGGAAGGCGAGAAGGAAGACGGAGTCGGGAGGAGGGGGAGGAAGGAGGAGGAGGAGGAGCAGGAGGGAAGAGTCAAGGTGGAGAAAGGGGGGAGTGGGAGGAAGGAGGAGGAGGGAAGAGACAAGGACGAGGAAGATTGGAGGTGGGAGTGGGAGGGTTAAAGGGAAGATGGGGAGGGAGGAAGGAGGAGGAGGAGGACGAAGGAAGAGACAAGGAGGAGGAAGGTGGGAGGGAGGAGGGGTTAGGGTCTAAGGGGGGGGGAAATGGTGCATGAGGATAGAGGAGAGGGGAGGAAGAAGGGAGGAGGAAGAGGAGAAGGGAAGAGACAATGAGGAGGAGGAGGAGGAGGAGGAGGAGAGATAGGCAGAAGAGTCGAGTGTTTGGTCGCCGGTTCTCTTGCTGTACTGCAGATCCCAGAGCTCGGCGGAGTCGCAACGATCTGTGGCAGAAAGCCTATTGGTCCGTCAAGCAAATGGAACGCAATAGAGTTGATAATTAAACTTCTCTTCCTAAAATATGTCCGTGTTAGTCGGCTCCAGTGATTTAGTCCTGTTTTTTTCCTTCTTCTTCTTTTTCTTTTTCTTTAATGTCATCCAGTAGCGATGATGTTTGGATAAGTTTTTATTTTTTGTCTAAATTTATAAGTTTGTGTATTCGTTAATTTATTTACTTATCAATTTGATTTTTCATCTATATCTGTCTATTTGTCTGATTATTCATCTATATCTATCTGCTGATTGATTTAGCTATTAATCTATTTATCTATCTATTTATTCATTTATATATCTTATAATCTATTTCATTTATGTATCTATTAATTTATCTATTTATTCATCTGTTTATCTATGTACTTAATTATCTGTTTATTTACATTTCTACTAATTTATTTTTCAATCACTCACTTATTTGTCTGCTTATTTATGTACTTAATTATATACTTGCATATTTATATTTATTCCTCTATTTATTCATTTGATTATTCATTTATTCATTTATTTGTTTATTTGTCTATTTTATTATAATTCAAAGATTCTTGAACAAGCAACATTCACGTATTTGGTCTGAAAAGGGAGGCGAACCGTCCTGACCCGTTTTTTTGTTTCTTCGTGACCTTGGCTGGGGGAGAGACGGACCCAAAGCCCCCGAAGGAAATGAGAGCACGAAGTAAACGCTCCATGGCGACCCCCTAAGGTAAAGAAATCCTGGGGAGGTCCCGCGAATTTTGGGTCCTTTCGCTACTACGGTGACGACGGTGAATAGGTTCTGTTCCGGTGAATACCACACGGTTACACTCTGGTCAGGGATTAAACGGGATCTCGCTGGATTGGTTACCTTTTTTTTTTTTTTTTTTTTTTTTTTTTTTTTTTTTTTTTTTTTTTTTTTTTTTTTTTTTTTTTTTTTTTTTTTTTTTTTTTTTTTTTTTTTTTTTTTAGAAGAAGAAGAAGAAGAAGAAGAAGAAGAAGAAGAAGAAGAAGAAGAAGAAGAACGTGAAATGCCTCATCTGGATTGGTTAACTTTTTTTTTCAAAGAAGAACGTAAAGCTGCATTGATCAACTTTTTTTTTCTTCTTCTTTTTTAAGAAGAGAAAGAACGTGAAGTGCCTCATCTGGCTTTTTTTTTTTTTTTAAGTTTCAAAAAAGAACGTGAAATGGCTCGTTCGTCAACGGGAATGATCACGTGATATTTCAGCCGTCGGAAGATGCTTTTCGGGATTTCTTTTTTTTCATATATATTTGGTTTCGTTGTATTTTGCTTTATCTTATTTTGTTTGATTTTATTCCGTGTTCATTTACTTTATTTTACAGTATTTTTATTCCACTTAATTTATTTTTACTATTTTAGTATGATTTTTTTTCATCTTATTCAACTTTATTTCATTTTACTTATATATTTATACTTCATTCAATTCATTCAATTGTTTCACTTTATTCTATCTTATTTTCTTTTATATTTCGTATTAACATTCATTTACCTCATATGTATTGTATTCTATATCATTATACCACATTATATTTTACTGCCTTTTAAGTTATATTGATATATCTCATTTTAAATTGTTTTAATTCTAATATCATTTCCATTCTTATTATTTTCCTTTGTCGTTGCCGTCTGTAATAGAAAACTGATGCTCAACACAAATAAGATGAATCAAAGAGTCACTCACGAAATAAGGTTGTAGAGGACGGGCAGAGGAGGGCTTCTCTGATTAAGGTTTCCATACTGGTAAACTCTCTCTCTCTCTCTCTCTCTCTCTCTCTCTCTCTCTCTCTCTCTCTCTCTCTCTCTCTCTCTCTCTCTCTCTCTCTCTCTCTCTCTCTCTCTCTCTCTCTCTCTCTCTCTTTTCAGACTCCCTCCATTCCCCTGCAGACTTCCTCCCCTCTGAGACTCCCTTTCCTTTCAGACTCTCAATCTTCCTAAGAATATCTTTTCTATTCTTGAAAACCCCCACTCCTGTTCTGATTGCCTTTCCTCTGTAAGGGCCCTTCCTCTTGCAGACTCCTTGGAGATTCTATTACCCTTGAGACACCCTTTACTTCGAGAGCCTCCTCTTGGAGATGTCCTACCTTTGGAGACTCTCCCCATGAAGACTCCCTCTTACCCTTGAGACACCCTTTACTTGGAGAGCCTCCTCTTGGAGATTCCCTACCTTTGGAGACTCCCCATGAAGACTCCCTCTTACCCTTGAGACACCCTTTACTTCGAGAGCCTCCTCTTGGAGATTTCCTACCTTTGGAGACTCTCCCCATGAAGACTCCCTCTTACCCTTGAGACACCCTTTACTTGGAGAGCCTCCTCTTGGAGATTTCCTACCTTTGGAGACTCCCCATGAAGACTCCCTCTTACCCTTGAGACACCCTTTACTTGGAGAGCCTCCTCTTGGAGATTTCCTACCTTTGGAGACTCTCCCCTTGAAGACTACCTCTCCCTAAAGACTTTCCTCCCTCCTAGAGTCCCTCTCCTTTAAGACTACCCCTTTTGGAGACTATCTTCTCTTAGAGATTGCCTCATCTTGGAGACTCCTTCACCTTGGAGAGATCCTGCCCTCTGAAGACCCTCTCTCCTTATGGGCTCTCTTTTTCATACTAAGAGACTTTTTCCAAACCTCAAAAGACCCTCACGGTCTCTTTTTCCCTATTTGAGACCCCATGTACACGGCCATTGCCCTTCTAGTACAAGACCTGTTCTTTGAAGCAAACAAAGTAGCTCGGGCGTTTCCCAAAATAGCATAGAAAATACGTGATCACATTCAATAGGGTTATTTGAGACCAATTTGGTCCTTTCAGCAAAAGATTCTAACCTCATTCTTGTAAAGCGTCAGAGAGAAAATATGTAAAAATATGTATCCACGATCAAAGAATTATGAAAAACAATTTTCACATTTTTTTTCGAAAATAGTTCCTCCCCCACAACGTCCCTACCCCTCCCTAAGCCCCCCAGAGTCCCTTCCTAATACCCCCCCCCTCCACCCAGCCCCATCCCCCCGTCTCCTCAGTTTCCATCTTTTCCAGCCGTCCTGGACAGCTGGGGGCGAGGCTTCCAATAAATTTTGTCTTGTGTGCGGGCGCGATGGCTATGCTCAGGGAGATTTACATTCTTTTGTGCCGAAGAGTTACGTGTCTCAAGGCCAATAACCAGCGCTTCTATCCTTTGTCGAATATGTGGAGTCATCGAGATCGTTAAAAGTGAGATTTAAGAAGGTTAGCTGAAAAGAAGGACCACAGAAGTAAAAAGTCTTCATCGTTCTTCTCTATGTTGGAAATCAATTTCCAGTTACAAAAGAATACTAGGCGATTCTGGTCATTAGGGGTGCAATTGATGCTCTTCAAGTATTTACTCCATAAAACTTATACTATCTGTCCCTCCAAGCACGAAGCCACTCCACATGTACAGCACACGCACATACACTTACGTACTCATGTACTACACTTATAGAGTCAATTACGCACGTATACACAAATACGTACACGCACACACACACACGCACGCGCATGTATAAATGCACACACGGACTAAGCTTGTTCTTAGAGCCTGAGACTCTAACAACGCTATGTCCAGAACGGAAGAAATGGACCGTATCAAACACTGGTTGCCTTGTTGTCCCTAATAGACGGCTGGAAATGTTGACGCGGTAGTTGGCACTCCCGATGGTGATGGTGGAAATGTTTGTCGTTGTTGTCGTTGTCACTGTTGTTGTTATTGATGGTAGTTATTGTGGCGGTAGTAGCGATGATAGATATTTCCTAAAAAAAAAAATCTGACGGTAGACAGAACTAAAATCACAAGTTGATTTTATTGATGAAAGAGCCCGTCCTTTCAATCACGTGTCTTCTTTTCGTATGTCTTGTGGCATAATCGGAGGCGTGCTGGTCTCGCATTCGCTTAGTTGTAGGTTCGAATCCCACACTCCTCCCCAACAGTCCCTATAGCGCATAATAGAGCAAAAGTGACAACATCAAAAGTGACCAAATTTTTACATTGAATGAGAATCAGACAAGAAACAATGGTCTCAAACTGTCCGGAAATAGATTCAATTTGGAAGTAGGTAGAAACAACTTTGCCAACCGTGTAGTTAATGAATGGAATAAACTTCCTGCACAGGTAGTGCAATGTAGTTCAGTTCAAAGCTTTAAGAATCATTTAGATAAATACCTAAGATGCTGTAATGATTATAATTTATCTTATATTATTTGTTTTTGTTTTGTTATCATTTGTCTGTCTGATTTTGATTTATTATTAGTTATATGTCAATTTATTATTATTTACTATTTACCTGTTTGTTTATTATTTAACTATACCTATGCATTTGTTTATGTATTTTATTTGTTATTTACATTATCATAGTTTTTATTTATTATTTTATTATTAATATGATTTTTTTTTTTCGCATCCGACCTAGATATGGATCAAAAGGTCTCCTGTCGGCATGCTCCGCCTTTGTAATCCTTTGTAGGTGACGGCTTCGGCCTCTGGTATTCAGCGCCTCCTGTCGTACACTCCTCACCTTCTTCTTAGCACTTTCAAAAATCAGACCCCTGACGAAGGCCATGCCAAGGCAATTGTCGAAACAAGTGAACTGGTCCTGGTTTCCAGTGTTTATCTAGAATCCACAAGCGTGGAAGCACGAGAGCATCTTTCTGCGAAGGAAATGAAAAACCAAAAACCCCACCATTTCCAAAAATCTGTCATACCGTTTTCTACGATGTTCTTTTCCTGAAAGGAGTCTGGCCTCTTGGCTCAAAATTTCAATTTTTGGACAACTCAAGGACCGTTTCTGAATCCCTTGTCCTCTTCTTTCAAATATATTTTCTTTCGCTTCTGTGACAAAGTGTCTTTACGTTGATTCTCTACCGAAGCAACTCGTCTCTTGTCGTACTTTTTTACGAAAGAAACATGTTTACATTTAACTTCTTTCAAAGAAAGGTGACCACTCACAGCCATCTGACTTATCCTATACTCTTATTGTTTTTTCTTTCTTTTTTTCTTTTTCAAATCTATCCATAAGTATGTGTGTGAAGATCTGGAGTCTAGGATCCATGTTGAAGGGGAGAAGCGTAAACGCCAGACTCAAAGTGGGAGGTTTAATGCCCGACGCTTCGGTCCTAGTCCTAGGACCGTCTTCAGGGGTGTGATGAGGTACAGTGATTAAAGAGCCTAATATATTGAACGCACACACACACACACACAAACGCACACACGCACACACACACACACACACACACGAGCATAGCTCTAGCCCCGCAAAATACAACTAGGTAAATACACACACACACACACACACACACACACACACACACACACACACACACACACACACACACACACACACACTCTACCACCACGCCATCGAGTCGGGATGGTAGAATGTGCGTGTGTGTGTGTGTGTGTGTGTGTGTGTGTGTGTGTGTGTGTGTGTGTGTATTCACTTGGTTTAAAGACCAAAAGACCAAGTGAATACACACACACACACACACACACACACACACGCACATTCTACCATCCCGACTCGATGGCGTGGTGGTAGAGTTCCCGGCTACCACAACGGCGGTCTGGGTTCGAATCCCGTCCAGGGCTGAAATAATTTCAGTATTGCTGCGTTGTGAATCGTTACTCCAACTATCGTAAGCTCTGAGCTCTCTTCCGGGAGGGAAATAGGTGTCGATCACAAGTCCAACACGTGATCCAAGACCATGGTAAATCACACACGCAGTTACAGTTGTTTAACCATTTACCACAAACAATGCACAACTCCATTTTGTCTGACTTCTATTCACTTGCGTAGCAGACCCATCTCTTGCTATCTTCACTTTCAAGAACACCTGTGGTTCACATCCTTGAAGTGAGTTAAACTCGACAACCAGAGGTCCTACTTAAACTGACGAACATCGTTTGTAAAGGCTTTATCGTAATCAAGGACCAACAGTAACGACCTTAAACAACTCAGCACAAGATAGTTAAGATTGCTAGACACTAACCAAAGCAGAATCTGTGACGGACGCCTCTATATCGAAGGAAGAAGCTACAAAGCCTCAAGATCGTGTGTTACGGACATACCAAGTCGTTTGTCCCTCGCTTCTTTAATGGACATTGCTTGCCATTTGTCAAGACCCTCGCAACCTCGGGGTCTCGCAGACATTTGTCTTAGACACTTCCAATCCGGCGAGAAGTTTCCTAAACCCGTTTTGTAGCTCAGTAACTGGTCATTTCTTCTTTTGGTTATCGTCAATGGGTTTAATTCATCTTTTTTCGGGTCTTACTGGGTTAGACAATATTCCTCAGCGAATGCATGGCCACTGGTCAATTTGCGTGATTTTATTCTGGGTAACGACAAATGGTCTCGTTTCCGCTGAAGGGTTTGTCTCTGTCAATAAACGGGTTATGGTAGGATCGAAGAGCCCCTTTAGTCTCCGAATGGACCGTCACTTTCATAAGTTGGCAAAGAACCTTTTGGTATACGTTCCTCATCTGGTAGAAGAGGATCCGTCTTTCTCCAAATAATAGGATTGTATGCGTGTGTGGGGGGAGTGCATGCGTGTGTGTGTGTATGTGTGTGTATGTGTGTGTGTGTGTGTGTGTGTGTGTGTGTGTGTGTGTGTGTGTGTGTGTGTGTGTGTGTGTGTGTGTGTGTGTGTGCATGTGTATGAGTGTGTGCATGTGTATGGGTGCGTGCGTATGTGTGTGCGTGTGTGTACGCGTGTATGTATGTGAATCACCATGGTCTTGGATCATGTATTGAACTCGTGATCGACAGCTATTTCCCTTCGAGAAGAGAGCTCAGAGCTCATACATGACCGATCTATGGGTAATGCTGTGACCTTTACACGCACACAAACACACACACCCAACTCCCAGCCCACCATAGTTGGAGTAACGACTCGCAGCGCAGCGATACTGAAATTATATCAGCCCTGGGCGGGATTCGAACCCGGACCGCCTTAGTGACGGCCGGGAACTCTACCACTGCGCCGTCGTGGCGTGTGTGTGTGTGTGTGTGTGTGTGTGTGTGTGTGTGTGTGTGTGTGCGTTCGTGTGTATGTGTGTGTGTATTCGTGTGTGTGATTCACCACCGTGTGTACGTATGTGTCTGTGTGTGTGTGTGTGTGTGTGTGTGTGTGTGTGTGTGTGTGTGTGTGTGTGTGTGTGTGTGTGTGTGTGTATTCACATTGGTCTTTGGGTCACGTGTTGGACTCGAGATCAACAACTATTTCCCTCCCGGAAGAGAGCTCAGAGCTCATATATATGATAGATCTATGGGTAATGCTGTGACTTTACACGCACACATACACTCAACTCCCCGCCCAAGAGAGTTGGAGTAACGACCCGAAGCGCAGTGATACTGAAATTATTTCACCCCTGGGCGGGTTTCGAACCCGGACCGTCGTAGTGACAGTCGCGGACCCTACCAACCGCGCCACCGAGTCGTGTCGTGGTGTGTTCACCTTGGTCTTTTTTTTTTTTTATCACGTGTTGGACTCGTGATCGACAGCTATTTCCCTCTCGGAAGAGAGCTCAGAGCTCATATGACCAATCTATGGTGTGTGTGTGTGTGTGTGTGTGTGTGTGTGTGTGTGTGTGTGTGTGTGTGTGTGTGTGTGTGTGTGTGTGTGTGTGTGTGTGTGTGTGTGTGTGTGTGTGCGTGAGAGAGAGAGAGAGAGAGAGAGAGAGAGAGAGAGAGAGAGAGAGAGAGAGAGAGAGAGAGAGAGAGAGTGCGTACCATGTTTACCATGTTTGCCCGTGAGATCAGACCGGAGCAGCAACAATAACAAGACTGCAAATCCCATCTCGAAGTATTTGGCAACGATTTGTCTTTCTCGAGCGGAGGTTGAGAGGGCGCCACGCTTTATTGCTCAGCTGTCGACCTTCAGGGTCGGAGACTTTAGGGCCAACAGATGGCTTCCACTTACCGAGAGCTTCAAACCAGGAACGTCTTGTCCCGAAGTAACTAGATAAAACGCTTGGTACGGGAAGACGTGGAGGAAAAAACAGATCGCGCAGATGCTGAGTATTTATACATGACATGCATATATATTGAATGTGTAGCAACGGTAGATGCTGCATACACGGAAATGCATACGCACGTACATTCATATTTATCTATTTATCTATTTTTATTTGTGTATTTAATCTTCGTTTATTCATTCATTTATCTATTTATATATTTATCTATCTATTCATTTATTAATTTATTTATCTATTTGCATCTTTATATGTTTATTCATTTATCTATTTATTCATTCTGTTTCGTTTCATTCTATATATTTAATGCTATTATTATTCATTTGTTTTTGTTTTGTTGTATTTATTTGTATTCTTTATCTATCATTACTAGTATCTTTTGCAACCCTTTTTCGGATCAGGAGCGAGTTGGCTTGAGGCAGTTTAGGAAATACGAAAACAAACGTAGTAAAAAGGATCAGAACTAAGCTTTTCCTTCAAGTCATCGCTTAGTAGTGGTCAGACCATCTCGAAATTTGTGTTGTCGGTTTTCCTCTTTGTTGTTTTTAGTTTTATCGTTATCATTGCTTTTTTTTTTTCTTTGCTTTTTTTTTTGTTAGATATGTTGTTTTAATGGTTTTGTTCTTGTGCTCTTGTTGTTGTTGTTGTTGTTGTTTTAGTTCTTGTTTTTATTACCGTTATTAATGTTGTTAATATGTTTATTGTCAGTGTCAGTGTTGGTGCTGTTGTTGTTATTTGTTATTGTACTTGAGGCAAAACAACGAATGAATATTTCTAAGTAATCCTGAACTCCAGCACGATTTTTTAAAGTAATTTCCAAGCAGGAACTAATCACATCGCCATCGCAGTGGGAAGTGAAAAACCCCTGGTTAGGGCAAAGTCCTGTTAGTTGTGGCAAGCCTTTTTTTTTTTTTTTTTTTTTTTTTTTCTTTTACCGGAACTGGGTCTCCTCCCCGTCTGGCCAGGGCTATCGGGAACCAACGCAGCAAGCCCGCAGCCGTTTCCGGAATCGAACTCACGACCACGTGCTCATGAGTTCAAGACACCCAATGGGATAACGCACGGTCCTTCAAGCCCCGGTCACACTATCACGATTCAAATGAGTTCGTTTGAGTTTAAATGACTTCGTTTACAATGTTTTATTTTTTGAATCTCCAAATGTCATATTACTTTTGCGTCATATATTGAAAAGCTGAACGACGAACTAAGAGAAATTAAACCTATATGAATATTAAACACATTGTTGATTTGTAGACTTAGGGAAGTGTAAAATACTATAGGCGAAGTCATCCTGCAGTTTTTCAAATTCACAACATTTGACGAGAATCGTGATAGCGTGAATGGGGATTTAGTTACCTCCACTGCATAATGTCACACTCAATGCGGATAGTAACGACAGTAATTACACTCCTAAAATTCATTATAAACGTATTACTGATTAGAGCGTCTCTACCTGCGGCAAAAGTCGAGGTGATGACCGCTCGAACCCTGCCGCCAGCGAGTTGGACCAAGGGCAGTGTTCATTAAATTCCACGCTATAAAATCCTCTGTAAGGGGACACCGTTCTAGCCTCCTGATAGGCGCGGGGGGGGGACTTTCGCAACGTTAAATCGAACAATAGAAAAATAACTCAATTACTATGTTTGTGACATTACTAAGACCCAATTGATAAAGTTATATTGGCCATTAGTTTATAAAATATCTATAAAAACGTTGTGTTCTAGTTATTGAGTTTGGAAAAATAGGTGTAATGGTCAAAAGGGATGTTTTTGGAAACTATTGCTCTCGAGTATTTTTTGCTAAAAAATGAAACCTCACATCTCATGAGACACGTCACAGTTGAGCTGGATGCGTCGTCTTTCAATTACTTCAGCTATAAAAAAAAAATAATAAAAAAAACTTTGGTGTTGGATAGAAAATAAGATAGAATAAATACATATCAAAATAGAATAAGAAAAATAATCATACTTTCCCTCATTCTCATTCTCATCCCCACTCTCATCCATCATCTCCACCCTCATCCTCATTCATTCCGTATCCCCATCTTCATTTTCTTCCTCCTCCTTCTCCTCCTCCTCATTATCATCACCTTTATTATCATCATCATCATTTTCGACATCCTCTCCATCGTCATAGTCCTCATCCCCATCATCATCCTCACAATCCTCATCTTCACTCTCTCCACGTCTCTTCTCTGTGCATCCTCCCTATCTCTCCCCACTCCTCCCCTTTCCCTCCCATGTGTTCATTTCCCTTCTCCCCTCCCTCACTGACCCTGGGAGAGGTGGGGGGAGGGGGAGACAACTAGTACAATTGGTTGTCAGAGGCTTTGTGTGTGTGAGAAAGAGAGAGAGAGAGAGAGAGAGAGAGGGTGGGAGAGAGAGGAACAGGGTGATCTTGTGGATGGTGATGACGCCAAATGATGAGTTGGTATGGAAGAGGAGAGGGGAGCGGGCAGGGGAATGAGGAGACAGGGGAAGAGGGGAGAATGTGGGACGAAAGGGGATAGAGAAACTCGAGAACAAGAACGAGGAGAAGGGAGATAATAGTGGCACAACAACCGTAATGTTAGACCGAAAACAGATAAAAAATAATAATAATAAATCCTCTGTATTATCTTTTTAATTACTTCCGTGTTTTGAGCGCTGGTGACGTGTTCATCTCGCATTAGTTTAGTTGTGGGTTTGAATCCTGCACTCCTCTCCAATTTCCAGCAGTGACTGTAACCTGCTCCAACAATCCAAGAACGTTCTTCACCACTTGTATATTGCGCTTTCGTTTATATGTACGTATGTATGTATATATTTATGTATGTATGCAAAGTAGACCACTTGGAAAAAGAAACTAACGAAGCAGAGCGCTTTCGTATATTACATCTTCAGTGCAAAAAGTACTTTTTGCACTGAAGATGTAATATACGAAAGCGCTCTGCTTCGTTAGTTTATTTTTCCAAGTGGTCTACTTTGCATAAGTGAACACACGTACCCGTGTTCTTATTAGCATTATGTATGTATGTGTGTATGTATGTATGCATATTTGTATCCATGTATATATAACCTAGTTTTGGTTTAGAGGACAGAGGGTAATGCTCGTGGTGTCCCGTCTATATGGATAACTCTGCCTCTTGCTCCCATCACCTCGTGATGCTCTTCCGTCCCCAGCCAAGCCTTCTCCTCTGTCGATCTTGGGCATTCCTTCCTTCAATGGCTTGACCAACGCGATCACATCAACTCTTTATTTCATTTCTTTTAGTGAAGCCAGACCCAATATCTCTAGTCGTCCCCCTCGCAAGGTTTATCTTTAACACTGGGAACCCATTTGGTCGCTCTTCTTTGTAGTTTCTCGGTCCTGTTCACATTTTTTTTCCTGAGGCCGTATTACTGTGTATGTTCTAGTCTAGGGAGGGTTATACTTTCTACTATCTATTTATCATCTCTTCCTCCATAAGTTTTATTAACAATCAGTATCTCTTGCCTAGACTCATTTTATGTTTGTCGAGTCTGTGTGTGTGTGTGTGTGTGTGTGTGTGTGTGTGTGTGTGTGTGTGTGTGTGTGTGTGTGTGTGTGTGTGTGTGTGCGTTTGCTTAAGTGCTCGGGCGCGTGTGCATGTGTATGTGTTTGCTTGCGTGTATGTATTTATGTTTGTGTACCTGTTTCTGTGTGTTTCTACGTCTGTGTCTTTATGTGTGTGTCTGTGTGCGTCTGTACATCCATGCATGTGTGGAACTCTCTGTGAACACCACGAAGTCTACGGTTTGCAGCCTCCCATTTTGGCCAGACGCTCTTTGACAGCAGACTGGGGACGTGAATTTGGGTGTGCGGGTGTTGGGAGAACTGCAGGCTTCCGAACGTGTGTTGATTGGTTCTTCGTCTGCATGAGGCCAAGGGGAGTCAGGGGCGTGTGTGCACGATTCCTCGGCTGCATGGATTCCCGGCCGAGGTCACTGAGTTCGCATGGCGGCGGCTGCCTAGTCCCTTCCCCGCCCCACTCTCTCTTTCTCTCTCTCTCTCTCTCCAGCCCGGTTTACTGTCACTGCAGATGGAATTGATGAATTGATTTCGGACAAGCCTCTCCCTTCCTCTGGTTTTAATCCGCTTTGGTCGGTGGTTTTTTATTACTTCTGCCGTCAGATGACATTCTTTGTGGTTGTCACTATGTCAGTTGTCAAGGTACTTCGTGGTGTGTGTGTATTGTGTGAGTGCGAGGTAGAGACAGATAGATAGATAGATAGATAGATAGATAGATAGAGAGAGAGAGAGAGAGAGAGAGAGAGAGAGAGAAAGAGTGTTTGTGTGTACGAATGTGTGTGTGCGTTTCCACACATATGCACCTATGCACCTTTGCCAAAGACTGACCAAATCAAAGCACACACCCGCATCAAAAGCCCCACTCACCACCACCCCCCACCCCTCACCATCACAGCACCTCGGGGATGAAGACTCACTTTGCTCTTCCCACCAAACTGCATTGGCTAGAATCATTATATATTGTTATAATTAATGACAAAAAGGATTTCTTACAAGTGTACATATATGTGTTAAATGTCTATGAAGCACACAATCACTATGATCAAGCTGATTAAACCGAAGTCTGACTTCATTCCCAACCACAACCATGTCACATGCAGCATGGCCTTTGGTCTTTGGATCACGTGTTGGACTCGTGATCGACAGCTACTCCCCCCCACCCCACCCGGAAGAGAGCTCAAAGCTCGTATATGACTGATCTATGGGTACTGTTGTGACCTTACACGCACACACATCCCCAACTCTCCGCCCACGAGAGTTGGAGTAACGACCCTCAGCGTAGCGATACTGAAATTATTTTAGCCCTGGGCGAGATTCGAACCCGGACCTCCGTAATGGCAGCCGGGAACTCTACCAACTGCGCCACCAATTGCACAGCACTTCTCACCATGCATACAATCTTACCAAACAGGATTAATCCACCATGGTGAGATCCATCTCAGCTGCATCGATAGTAAAGGAGAATAACACAAGACGAAAATGTAGTAGCACATTTAGTAAAATGTTTTGAATTACCCACTGTCGGAGAAACAAAGCAAAAGAAACAAACGAACTGTATATTTCGACCACTACTGTGGTCCTCTTCAGCAGAAGAGGACCACAGTAGTGGTCGAAATATACAGTTCGTCTGTTTCTTTTGCTTTGTTTCTCCGACAGTGGGTAATTCAAAACAAAGGGGAATAACTTCAAACTATCAACGTTTTTTTAGATGTGATTAAGGGGTGACTACAGTCGTTGGATCTTCGCTACACTTGAAGCAAATGCATTGCAGTGAGACACAGGTCTCCTCCCGCAGGGGGTCATATAAAGAATCGTCACCCCATGAGATCCCACTTGAAGAATTGTCACCCCATGAGATCCCACTTGAAGAATTGTCACCCCATGAGATTCCACTTGAAGAATTGTCACCCCATGAGATCCCACTTGAAGAATTGTCACCCCATGAGATCCCATTTGAAGAATTGTCACTCCATGAGATCCAACTTGAAGAATTGTCACCCCATGAGATCCCACTTGAAGAATTGTCACCCCATGAGATCCCACTTGAAGAATTGTCACCCCATGAGATCCCACTTGAAGAATTGTCACCCCATGAGATCCCACTTGAAGAATTGTCACCCCATGAGATCCCACTTGAAGAATTGTCACCTCATGAGATCCCACTTCAAGAATTGTCACCCCATGAGATCCCACTTGAAGAATTATCACCCCAGTACGCCGAATATCAACAGTGGAATAAAGATTAGGTTAGGTTAAGTTAGATTAGCTTAAATTAGGTTAGGTTAGGTTAAGTTTGGTTAGGTTAGGTTAGGTTAGGTTAGGTTAGGTTAGGTTAGGTTAGGTTAGGTTAAGTTAAGTTAAGTTAAGTTAGGTTAGGTTACGTTACGTTACGTTGAATGAGGGTTATGCTTATTGTCACCAACTTATACAACCGAAGAATCGTTAACCAAGGATGGCCCACATGAAGAATTATTACCCTAGGATAGCTCACATGAAGAATTGTCACCCTGTCGAAATCTGGAGTGACACTTCATGTGATCCCCCAGGGACTAACAGCCGAAGCTGGTTTACCCCCACCTCTTCACTATAAGGCGGCCTCTTTCCTTCATCCACTAAT
>NC_134793.1:45565827-45580827 GCF_046742065.1 Oratosquilla oratoria
TCACAGGTTTCTTCCACAGAGCTTTGGAATTTGCAGTGAGGAATTTTTGGAAGATGAGTTAACTTACATAACCAATGCCTTTAAGAAATTAAGATATCCGGGGGGAATGATTAACAAACTGAAAGAAATAGCTAGGAACATCTTCATGAAACCAAGTGTCCAATTGTCCGAGAGGAATAAAATACAATATATTTCGGTTCCCAACTCTAGGAAAACCGAAGTCATAGACAGATTTCTTGGGAAAGGTGGGGTGAAGATAGCAAGGACTTCCAATTCTAATATAGAAAAAATTGTCAAGACCAAGAATAAAAACGGGACTGCCCCAAAACGTCCTCAGTACCATTTATCACATTCCTTGCAGCAGGTGCGCCTCTTCGTACTACGATGAGTCAGGTTGAGGCGTCGAGCATAAAAGGGACTTGAGGTCACACAGGACATCTAACTCACTTGTTCAGCACGCTGATCAATCTGGGCATTTGCCCCAATGGGATGGGGTCGAGGTCCTACATACGGAATTAAAAAGAGACATAGGAAAAACGGGTGAAGCTGCCTATATTAACTCTTATGAAAATAACAATGACAGGGAAGGTTTCGCATGTTTATCGAAGGCAGCAAGCAAATTGATGATAAATGCAATTGGGAAACATATACATGGTACGGGAATGGGAATCCCCAGACAGCCAGCGGGATGACCTGTCCGTGTCCCCGTCTTCGAGTGTATAATTGTAAGGTTCAAGCTGTTTGTAGACAGCTTACTGAAGAAGACTGAGTCATTCGAAACGTATAAGCAATAAAGGAGTTCCAGCCCATCTTCGCTTATTCTTCCTCCACCCACACTCTCATCTGTCTAAACCATTCATACACACACACACACACACACACACACACACACACACACACACACACACACACACACACACACACACACACACACACACACACACACACACACACACACACACACACACACACACACACACACACACACACACACACACACACACACACACACACACATATATATATATATATATATATATATATATATATATGTATATATATATATATATATATATATATATATATATATATATATTTGTACAACACTGAATGGGTCCCAGTGGCTAGAGATACATTTTTATCAACCACAATGCACTTTAATTCTAAGCCATCAACATCGGAAGAACCTTGGAGGCACATGTAGAAATTAAAACGTGGTACGCCCGAGGACTCGAACCAACGCGGCGAGAACGTGACCGGTGCCGTATTGACTTTTAGACCAATACACCAGTGGTTCTCAAACTTTACCATGCCAAGGACCCCCCCAGATATTTAAGTCCCATCCGAGGACCCCCAGCCAATCAAAAGTTATTATTACCATACCAAGATACCCATTACATGATTATAATGCAGTAAATTTACTATTTGCATATTCCTACACAAAGAAAGTATAAAAATAAGCATTTAAAATATTTTCAAAATTTTGTCGATTTTCGGTTTAAAAACATTTCCATCTTCAGTTCACACTTTCTGTAAGCATAGAATAAAGCTTGAATGAATATAAATATTAATTAGAAAGAAACAAATGAAATATTATGACATATAAAAATGTAATAGAGAAGTGCTGGCTGATTGCACAACAAAATATCGATATCACCGACACTATAATGACAGAATCAGTTTTGTATATTTTTATAATTATATATTTTTTTCTGGATTTTTTTTTATTTTTTATTATTGTGTCGCGGACCCCCTAGGACCTTCTCAGGGACCCCCAGGGGTCCGGGGACCCCAGTTTGAGAACCACTGCAATACACCATCAAGAGAGATATAAGTTGAGCCCAACTTTTCTTATATATTTGTATGCTCGAGTTACATACACATACACGAAAGTTTGCGTTCAACTCATCTCCACTATGATAGTACATTGGTAAGTATACGAACGCGGGAAAGTATTTGTACAACACTGAATGGGTCCCAGTGACTAGAGATACATTTTTATCAACCACAATGCACTTTAATTCTAAGCCATCATATATATATATATATATATATATATATATATATACATACATACATATACCAAAGACTTTTTCCCCCTTACACGGGGGGGTAGCCAAAAAGAAAAAGCATAGAAACCACTCCCACCCATTTTATTCCCTCCACCCTCTTCCCTCCCTCTTATCTTAGCACCTACTGGATGACGGGTCATCCCTGCATCCTTTCAACTGCCCTGGGTCAGAAGCAGTGTCGCTTCATAAATTCGGCGAACCCCCCCCCTCTCCGTCCCCTCATGCTAAAAAGGAGAAGACGGGGAGTAATCCCTTCGGAATGCGTCAATTTTTTTCTCATTGATACTTCCTCACCCCCCATCCCCCACCCATTCCACCTCATGCATCACAGCATCATCCATATACAACCATTCTCCATTCACCCCTATTTTCTGTCCTCTCCCGTCCTTCCTCAACAGACATTCCTCTCTTTTGTAATGCCCCTTTCACCCCATCCATCCACCTCATCCTAGGACGCCCCCTCATATTCACTCCTTCCACCTGTCTTCCACACCTCTTTTACTAATCTTTCTTCACTCATTCTTCCCATGTGTCCAAACCATTCTAATACTCTTTCATCAACCCTATCTCCCAGCTCCTTTTCCCCCCTGTTCTCCTCACCTCCTCATTTCTCACTCTATCTAGCCTAGTAACCCCTATCATACTTCTCAGACATTTCATCTCAAACACATTCAAACTCCTTCTCTCTTCCTCTCTTATGTTCCATGTTTCTGCCCCATACAGTGCTGTTGGCACAATCACTCCTTCATATAACCTCTTAGCATCCATTCCCAGATGTCTATTTCTCATTACACTTTTTAATCCACCAAGGCATTTACTCGCTTCTCTCAATCTACATTCTACCTCCACCCCTACTCCTCCCTTTCCTGCCACATTCGCACCCAAGTATCTAAAACTATCCACTTCCTCCAGTCTCTCACCCTTAATGCTCACTTCCAGCCTGCTGTCACTCTCTCCCCTTGTACATCTCATCACATTACTTTTGTCCACATTTATCTTCATATATATATATATATATATATATATATATATATATATATATATATATATATATATATATATATATATATATATATATATTCACCTGTTAGCACACATGCCCCAACTGAAGATGCAGAACGCTCTGTGAAACGTATTGAATTGTTACAGTTTTTTCACAGTATTTTACATTTTTTGCCAATATAAACTCACAATATATAGTAGAAATTTACCTCTTCCTCTTTATTTTCAGCAGATATCCACTTTCCGAGAAACTGTACGAAAAGAAATTTATGTAGTGTATATTTATGTGTACATACGTTCAATGTGGGTCTTCATTTCTTCCAGGATGAACTACACGGCGGAGGTGGAGTACGTGGGTCACGTGGCCTACAACTTCGTCGCCCCTGTCATCATCTCCTTCGGGATCTTGTCCAACCTCCTCAACCTCGTCGTCCTCACGAGGCCCACCCTAAGGGGACCCACCTTCAGGTAAGTCCTGCGCGAAGAGGAACAGACTTCAGGTCTTTTTTTCCAATCTTGTTTTTGTTCTTGTTCTCGTTTTTGTCCTTGTTCTTTTTTATTCTTGTTCTCATTCTTGTTCTTGTTCTTTTTTATTATTGTTCTTGTTCTTGTTCTCATTCTTGTTCTTGTTCTTTTTTTATTCTTGTTCTTGTTCTTGTTCTCATTCTTGTTCTTGTTCTTATTCTTTTTTATTCTTGTTCTTGTTCTTCTCATTCTTGTTCTTGTTCTTACTCTTTCTCTTTTTTTTTCCTTCCTCCTATTTTCCTCTTCCTCTTCTTCATCTTCCTCCTCCTACTCCTCTTCTTCTTCTTCTTCTTCTTCCTCTTCAGTTTTCTTCTTTTTTTTTCTTTTTCTTTTTTTTCTTTCTTTTATTTTATCTTCTTCCTCTTCTTCCTCTCCGTTTCCTCTTCTTCTCCTTCTTCTTCTTTTTTCTTCTTCTTCTTCTGCACACACACACACACACACACACACACAAACACACACACACACACACACACACACACACACACACACACACACACACGTTGCGTGTCTTCGAGTCTGTTCGAACCTGTTATTAGCGAGCTATTCATCACCTTGATGACTTTGTTAGTTCCGTTTCTGACAAATATTTTCCCAGCGTGGCCTTGAATGTTTATCTATCTTTTTCCTAATTCGGCTTTAGATTTATGGTTCGTAGGTCTAGAAGACTCGGAAGGGAGTCTTCCAAGGTTAATTGTGAGTAATGATTATGTTAAAATAGATTAAAACACATATACGCGTTCGTACACGCGCGCGCGCACACACACACACACACACACACACACACACACACACACACACACACACACACACACACACACACACACACACACACACACACACACACATACACCCGCTCGCACATACACACACACACACACACACACACACACACACACACACACACACACACACACACACACACACACACACACACACACACACACACACACACACACACACACACACACACACACACACACACACACACACACACACACACACACACACACACACACAGAAACACACACGGATACATACATACGAACATGTATACCTACCAACCTACTCACCAGCTTACCTAACTACCTACCTACCTATATACGTACATGCATACATACACACATACATACTGTACATACATACATACATACATACATACATACATACAAACATACATACATACATACATACATACATACATACATACATACATACATACATACATACATACATACATGGATATATACGTACATACATACCCACATGCATACATACATACATACATACGCACATACATACACACTTACATACACACATGTACACCTACGTACATCCATTCATGCGTACACAAGACAACAACGCGACCTCCCCCTTGACCAGAGGTCCTCCTCGTTGCAGGTACCTCAAGTGGCTGGCCGTGGACAACCTGTTGGTGTGTGTCGTCCTTCTGCCCTTCGTCCTCCACTCCCACGTCACGCCCGTCCCCTACCTGGCCGCCTTCTACTTCGCCCACATCGAGGTCAGTGTGAATGGAGGCATTAGCGTTAGGGTTACTAAGAGTCAACAAACTACGACCCGCAGCGCCGACCCACTGTACATGTCATTTATTCGTTTATTTTTTTTTTATTAGTATTTTTCTTTTTTCTTGATAGAATATTCTATGTTTGAATAGACATTTGTTATACGGCCCGTGCGTGGTCGTCATTTATCTGCCCCACTTAAAAAAAAAAAAAAAAAAAAAAAAAAAAATCAGATCTTAGCGCTTTTTTTTTTTTTTTTTTTCCCTCCGTGTTCGCTGGAGGCAAATAATCGCGGCGGCGTAATAGGAAGCGTGCTGGTCTCGCATTCGCTTAGTTTTGGGTTCGAATCCCGCATCTCTCTCCAGTTCCCAACCCCGTGGCTGTCACCTGCCCCAACACTCCAAGAGCATATGGCTTCGGCCACATTTACTCCTCAGCGCCTCCTGGTGTATGGTTCACGCCTTGGTTACAATTCTTGCCGAATTTTTTCCCTGCTTTAACATACATCCTACAGATAAACTCACTGCCAGTTGTGCAGTGTGATTCATCATGGTCTTTGGATCACGTCTTGGACTCGTGATCGACAGCTATTTCCCTCCCGGAAGAGAGCTCAGAGCTCATATATGACTGATATATGGGTAATGCTGTGACCTTACACGCACACACACACACACAACTCCCCGCCCACGAGAGTTGGAGTAATGACTCTCAGCGCAGCGATAATGAAATTGTTTCAGCCCTGGGCGGGATTTGAACCCAGACCGCTGTAGTGACAGCTGGAAACTCTAACCACTGCGCCATCGAGTCGAATGTGTGTGTGTGTGTGTGTGTGTGTGTGTGTGTGTGTGTGTGTGTGTGTGTGTGTGTGTGTGTGTGTGTGTGTGTGTGTGTGTGTGTGTGTGTGTGTGTGTGTGTGTGTGTGTGTGTGTGTGTGTGTGTGTGTGTGTGTGTGTGTGTGTATTCACTTGGTCTTTGGATCATGTGTTGGACTCGTGATCGACAGCTATTTCCCTCCACACACACGCACTCACACACGCACTCACACACACACACACACACACACACACACACACACACACACACACACACACACACACACACACACAGTGAATAGATACGTACCAAGACAGGAACAAGAGAAGGTGTACGTTAAATGTTGGTTCAACAGAAGATGCAGTGAGGCGAAAGATAGAAGAGACAAACCTTGGAAAAGATGGAGAAAAGATAAAAAAAAAAATGGAAAATGACAAATATATATCAACTGTAGAAATATGTAAAATGCGCAGAAAGGGGAAAAACTATGAAAGAGACATCATAAAAAATGTACAGATCAACCCAAACTATGGACAAAATATACAACATAATAAGTTGTTCACTCAAAGAAGGAAAAATACCAAAGCACTGGAAAAATGCCAACATTGTACCAATATATAAAGGAGGAAACAAGGAAGAACTAACTAATTACAGACCTGTCCCCCTTACAAGCACTGGCCAAAATTTGTGAGAAAATTTTCCAGAATAGATATAATATTGTGCAAGAATGGGATGGACGAGCTGACTGTGCTTTGCTAAACTTACAAAAGGCCTTCGACAAAGTACCGCATAAAAGTCATTAAAAAAATTGGAAAACATACGAGGGATAGAAGGTAACCTACTAAACTGGATGGAGGATTTCCTGTATGGTAGAAAAATGAGAGTAGTGCTCAGAGAAAAGTGTTCAGGTTGGGAGGAGGTGGTTAGTGGAGTTCCGCAGGGATAAGTATTGACTCCAATAATGTTCACTACTAATGTGAATGACATGGATGAAGATGTGGAATGATGTATGAGCTTCTATGCTGACGATGCTAAATTGTTGAGTAAAGTGAAGACCGAAACGGACTGTGAATCACTACAAAGAGACCTAAACAAGGTTTGGAAATGGAGTCAGAAGTGGGAAGTGGACTTCAACATTAAGAAATGTAGCATAATGGAGTTCGAAAAAGGTAAAAAAAGAATATCAGGACAATATACAATTGGAACAAAGGAAGTAACGAAAATGGGATCTGAAAAAAAACTGGGAGTAATTATCTCAAATGACTTGTCCTCTGATAAACAAATAAACAAAATTGCCGGAGAATCCTACAACTTGCTAAAATCAATAAAAGTGGCGTTTATCTATTTAGACGAAGAAATAGTTGAAAAAATATTAGTCACACTAATAAGGCCTAGACTGGAGTATGCTGTGACACTATGGTCACCGAGTACCAAAAAGAATATAAAGAAAATTGAAAGAACTCAGAGAGCTACCACGAAAATGGCCCCAGCACTTTCAAACCTGTCATATGAAGAGAGACTGGCTAAATTGAAGTTACCTACCTTGGAACAAAGAAGAGAGAGAGGCGACCTACTGACCATCTACAGAATCATAAAAGGCACGGAAATACTTGATAGAGAGGACTTACTAAATTGGGACAAGAGAAACACAAGAGGACATGGAAAAAAATTCAAAAGAATAGTTATAGAAGAGATCTGAAAAAAAAATCCACACAGAGTGGTGGACACTTGGAACAAACTGGACAAAAATAGTGTATACAAAAACCATAAATGAATTTAAAAGCAAACTAGACACTACGAGATACAAAGGCGGGACACCACGAGCATACATTCCCTTCCCGTAAGATACAACTAGGTAAACACAACCAGGTAAATACACACACACACACAAACACATACACATACACACACACACACACACACACACACACACACAAACACACACACACGCACGCACTCACACACACACACACTCACACACCACACACACACACACACAAACACATACACATACACACACACACACACACACACACACACACACAAACACACACACACGCACGCACTCACACACATGTTTATTCATTACCTAAGGTGGTGGAATTATCGGTTATACAAATAAATTATTTCCCCATCCTTCAGCTTGAGTTAAAAGATAAGATTCTCATTATGGTCTTAGTTTAAGTTACGCTCCCCGATGAGAGTGATGAGCAGTCTATGCCAGGAGATACGCAGCTCCTGCTGAGGCCATCACCTGACACACTAACGACTTTCATCCGGCATGCGGAACCCAGAGCTCACTTTAAAACAAAAAAATTAATAAATCTCCAACTTCTTTTGTATGACCATTGGTAACCGCATGCTGCTCTGGGTAGTGGATTGGGGCCCTTGTAGGAGGTGAAGGGAGGAATCCCATACTCGTATGTAGGCCTAAACACTGGTCAACAAAATTAGTTAAAATACCTGTCCCACAAGCAAAAGGAGGTGAACTTGAAAGATTTTTTCTGGTGATTTCAAATATGCTTTCAGAATTTTTCTATAAGGCATATTTTTTCTGTGATAGCATATTCAGTTTAAACAATTATAACTAAAAAAAATGAGGCTGATATTTCAATGAAACTTACCTTCAAAATGTAGAAATGTATGATTTTGCGAATGTATTTTGCTTCTGGGAGATCCCTTTTTACTGTCCAACAGTAATCGGCAAACATTGAAAGGCTCCATTTCCTTTGACACAGAGTTTCCATGTTCAAAACGTCCTGGTGAAAGATCTCACCGTGCTCGTTACTGACGGCGCCAAGATTTGCAGGTAAAAAGTCCAAGTGAGAGTCTAGGAAGTGGATTTTTAGGCTCATATTCCATCTCAAGGCCTTGTAGGATGTTAGTAGCTCTTTTACAGTTTCTGAATAGTTATTTGCTTTATGATTCCCCAAAAACTCTGCACAAACTTTCTTAAATGACAGCCATGCAGTTTTTTCAAGATCGTTTGGCTCTTCATCAAAATTCTGGTCTCTTATCAGCTCCCTAATCTATAGTCCAACAAAAATGCCTTTTTTGCGTCACTTACTCTAGGAAACTTATTTTTCAAATATGTGAACCCCTTGCCAGTTCTATCCATACTTTCATAATAATTTTTCATCAACCCTAGCTTAATATGCAAAGGAGGCAGATAAACTTTATCTCAACAAGAGGACGATTGACAATATTCTTCTCTCCTAGGGTCAGAGATCGTATCGACCACACATTCTTTACATAATTTTTTCTTTTATCCCGACTGTCTCATTCACAGAGAAAGCAACAAAAATGTGTGTAACCCAGCAGCATTCCAAGTAAAATTGCCACAACCTATAGGTCACCACATATATACCATTTATGTTCTAAATTTTTTGCAATAGAAGCTTTATACTCTCATATGTTTCTTTCATGTTAGATGCATGGGCCAGAGGAACAGAAGAAAAATTATTTCTATTGTGGAACAAAACAGCTTTCAGGCTCCCTTTTGAAGATTCAATGAACAAGCGCCATTCATTCCTGTCATATTTATGGTTAAGTTTCTCCATAACAAAATATACATCATTGCAAAACACCACACCATCCTCAAGTGAGAAAAACTGTTCAAAATCACAATGTCGCTTACGATAAAAACTAACTTTGGATTCTTTCTGGAGAAGATTCCAGCCTTTTAACCTGGAAGCAAGAAGTTCAGATTGCTTTTTTGACAAGTTTAAATCCCGCACAAGATCATTCAGATCTCCCTGACTCAATAAATGTGGTTCACTTGAAGAACAGATTGGCTGAAAGTGCATGTCTTCTGTTTCTTTTTCCATAACCTCCTCACTTGACTCATCATCACTTAGTTCCATTTGTTTTGGAGGGTCAGGTACAGGAAAGTCTTGACTGTGAGGTACTGGTCTCATAGCAGATGATAAATTAGGATATTTTACAATATGCTTGGATGTTGATGTTATACCTTTTATATTTGTAATGCAGAAGTAGCAATCTGAAGTATGATCTTTTGGTTCTCTCCAAACCATAGGGATGGCAAAAGGCATATGGCGTGAACCCATGCAGTGAGAAGCCTGACACAGGCTACACAACAAACACGAGGGGCCCAGCTTCTGTCCTGGTCCCCCACTTTGCAGCCAAAATAATGTTCATAACACTTTTAACCAATGGCGTGAAATACCGTCTTTGTGACTTAAATGTCAGTACACCGGAAATAAAGCAAAAATTGTCTGGGTGGTTTATACAGTTTTTTTGGGATTGTGAAGGTGAATGGCGGGCACGCTACTGTACAATATCACAAACTTATCGCCACACAAATGCTCACTACACAACCTCACACCAACACTTCAAACACAGTACTGCAAACGTATAACAATCTCACGTAGTGTTGCCAAACTCAGTGTTGCCATAGCTTGATTGAAATTTATCCCACGTAACACAAATAACGTAACATACAGTGGAACGCAAAAAATGTGGGTGATGGAAAAAAATTGACATTATTCTTAGATTCTGCGTGCAAAAACACACAAGATACAGCTATTTTTTTCCTTGGGACAAATTTTTTGCTGACCAGTGTAATTTTACTCATTTGGCAAACAAGAAAATCATGTATCAAAGATTTGGCTGATGTTGGCACCCACACTAAAAAGAGGTTGCCCACCTCTGCCTTATACCCTTTAGGGACTGTTGAAGTAGATGATAGCCACTGCAGAAAATCGAGGCAAATTGCAGGATTCGGGCCTTCAAATATGTTACAAAAAAAAAAAAAAATCATTTTTGCAAAGACCTCTAGAGCTTTGCATGTGGGTCGTTTGAATTTGGGTGGAAATCGCTGCATTGTGTCGTGTAGCACCGAGTAGAATGTCATTAGCTTGAAAAAGTTATCACACTAGACTTCCACGAGCTTCACCAGTTGAGAGTTCGTTTAAGTAAAAACGAATTCGGTCACAATATTTTATTTTTCAAATCGCCAAATATAGAATTATCTTACCGTCATATATAGCAAAGCTGAATGAATTTTTAAGCGATTGTAAAACTTTACGAATGTTAGACATACTATTTAAATGTTCTTAGAAAAGTCTAGATTTCTGTAAGCGAAGTCATATTCTAGCTATTCAAATGGAGGTTGGAGGAAGGATGTCGGAGGAAAAATATCCCAGTGTGATAGCCCCTTGGAAGGTGAAACAGTATAAAGTCAAAATGTTCTTGTCTTCAGTCACATTTCAACCACGAAATGGTGACAACACTCTTCTGTTTATGGAGGGTTGGTAGGGAAAGGTTTTATTCTCGGATGTTGAATTTAAGGATTTTTTTCCTGTGTGATGATAGCGCCAATAGGTACGCGAGTGCACAAGGATAAGCATGCATTCGCAAGCACGAGCGCTTGCAAGCAGATCCACAACGTCTACCGCTGACTCCCACTTATCCCGAGCACCTAGGGCAAAGGTGACAGGGTAAGCAGCAGATGACTAAGCCTTGGTGTTTGTCCGCCTTTTTGATTTATCTCAAGATATGAGAAAAAGTAATTCTTGGGAACCTGTGAAAGATTGTGTAAGTGCGAAATTGTGACACAAGAAATCCACACACACGCGCGCGCACACACACACACACACACACACACACACACACACACACACACACACACACACACACACACACACACACACACACACACACACACACACACACACACACACACACACACACACACACACACACACACACACACACACACACACACACACACACACACACACACACACACACACACACACACACACACACAAACACATGCACGCACACACACGACTCGGTGGCGCGGTTGGTAGAGTCCCAGATTCTCAGTACGGCGGTACCGGGGGTACTGGGTTCGAATCCTGCCCAGGGCTGAAATTATTTCAGTATCGCTGCGCTTCGAGTCGTTACTCCAACTCTCGTGGGCGGGGAGTTGGGTGTGTGTGTGTGCGTGTAAGGTCATAGCATTACCCATATATCTGTCATACGAGCTCTGAGCTCTCTTCCGGGAGGGAAATAGCTGTCGATCACGAGTCCAACACGTGAACCAAAGACCAAGGTGAAACCAAGGTGAATCACACACACACACATACACACACACGCACAATCGTAATCATACTTATAGTCAAACTCATACTCGTACTAATACATTCACATTCACATTTACTAATACTCTCGTGACCTGCGACCAGGGCTTAATAGCAGCCCTCTGCCGGAGTTCAAAGAGTTATCTGATTTATAAAAGTTTTATTTAGATTCCCACACTCTGTCACTATCATCGTTCATCAGGTTCCTCTGGGGAACGCCCTCATCGCGTCCAGCGTCTACATCGTGGTGGGGCTCAGCATCGACAGGTTCGTGGCCGTCTGCTACCCGCGCAAATACCGCAACCTTCACTCCCACTACGTCGCTTCCGTCAGGTAGGTCCTTGGTTTGTTTCTTCTCGTTCTCACCCTCTCTCGTTCTCGCTTTCGCTCTCTCGCAGTTCTCTACCTTCCCCCCTTTCTCTCTCTCTCTCTCTCTCTCTCTCTCTCTCTCTCTCTCTCTCTCTCTCTCTCTCTCTCCTCATTTGTTGTAAGTCTATACTTTTTCACTTCTTGTTAAGAGAATGCCTGCTACATTAGTTGAGACGTTTCCCATCTATATAAATTCTCATATAATCAAATTTCGCGGGCGCACGTGTGTGTGTGCGTGTGTGCGTATGTGCGAGGGAAGGAGGGAAGGAGGGAGAGAGAGAGGAGGGAGGGTACGAATGAGAGATGAAGGGCAGGGGAGAGAGAGAGAAGCCTCGATGTTCGATTCTACGACTATTTCCCTCTACTACAGGATCGCCGCGTCCTTCACAACAGCCTTCCTCATCTACACCCCGATGATGGCCTTCTACAAGCACGTAGAGCCCAGCGAAGAACACCCAGGACGCTTTCTTCCCAAGGCCAATCAGGCGGTGGTGACGACGAGGTGGTGGACGGCCTACGAGTACCTCCTCGAGATCTGCGTCAGGTTAGCGAGAACGGTGACACCTTCTTCAGACTGTTCTTGACCCTATTCATGCCCGCCCGCCACCCCCTTTACCCCCATCTGAATGATATTGTCTGCCCAACAAGTTAATAAAATTGTCTGACGGCATTAGATAAAAAAAGGCAGCGACCCCTTCATTGCGTTGAATGTAAACAAAAAAGGTATGAGAGTAAAACGAAGAGTTCAGAAGTATTTCCTGGTGAAACTCCCCTCGCTGATCTCCGTCCTCTTCACCGATGTTGACCTCATTCTTGCCCCTTGCAGGTTTGCCCCCGCCGTCCTCCTGGCCGTCCTCAACACATGGATCATCATCGAGTTCAAACGCATCAGTCGGAGGCGCCAACTCATGACGAAGACGGGCGTTGAAGTCTCCAATTTCCCCTCCGTCTCGTATGTCGAGGCCACCCAACCGCAGGCTCCTCCGACAGCCAACGCCCTCCACCAGGAGCTCCATCGTGGGACCCTCAGCGAGCTTGAAGAGAACACTTCGCCGCCAGAAGGCGTGCCCCCGGGAGCCGTCTTGTCCACGTCTTCCTCGGGTGCTCCTCTGACGGGTTCTCCAACTCTGAACCACCACTCGTCACCGGTGACGAAGACTGCAACCACGACAGCGGTGACGGCGGTGGAAGCGTCCTCTCCTACTAAGGACTGTTTCTACGACGGGTCCAGCCTCAACAGGAAGTGCCGCATCGGCAGGTCCTGTGAATTAAGCAGTAGCAAGAACAACTCTCGCGAGAATTGGTCCCCCGAGCAAGAGACTCGTATCAACAACAACAACAACATCAGCAACAACGACGACGACGACGACAACAACACAGACGAGACGACAAGCGAACCTAACGCTTCTGACGGCGATGCGAAGTCCTCGACGACCAAACAGGACTTTAAGTTCATCGACCACAAGACCGGGAAGGAGAACGGCACCGCTGACGGCACATGTCTGGCTTATGACGAACCCAACGCGTTGACGACTATATCGGAGGCTTTGGACGGTCAAGAGTGTGAGACATCGGAGAAGAAAGTCACAGAAAACGGTGTCTCTATCCCCTTGGTGATGTTCAGAGAGAAAATGGGTCCAGAGAGGATCCAGGCCGGTGACCTGAACGGTTTGACCAGTGATGTTGGGATGAGGAATACCATCGGCCTGTCCATGGTCGCGCTCAAAGGTAAAAGTTACTTCGGTAATCGATGAATATCTGGGGTAACCAGAAACTTAATGCTTACGTCAGCGGTTCTCAGACTGTGGTAAGGGTACGCCACAAAGATATATCAGAAGTTTTCATTTCGTAAACAAACGACATGTACAAAGTTTATATCAGTTGTTTGCGTTTTGAATAATCCTGATTTTTTTCCATATAAGATGTTTTTGATAGATTTAAAAACTGATTCAATAATTTGCAGAGGAGTATTTACTTGTTTGCTTATTTATATATATATAAATTTATTTATTCATTCATTCATTTATTTACTTATTTATTTATTTATTTATTTATTTATTTATTTATTTATTTATTTATCTATTTATTCATTTATCCGTTTGTCTACAAGGGAAAGGGGGACAGGTGTGAGTGTAGCAGTTTCAGAGGGATCAGTTTGTTGAGTGTAATTGGGAAGGCTTATGGGAGGGTTTTGACTGAGAGGATTACAAGAGGAACAGAGGGAGTAATTGTTGAGGAACAGTGTGGGTTTAGGACAGGTAGGGGTTACGTGGATCAGATTTATGTGGTAAAACAGATATGCAAGAAAACTTTAAGGAAAAGGTAAGGATGTTTGAGATGAAGTGCCTGAGAAGTATGATAGGGGTTATTAGGCTGGATAGAGTGAGAAGTGAGGAGGTGAGAGTAGAACGGGGATGGAAAGGGAGTTGGGAGATAAGGTTGATGAAAGAATATTGGGGTGGTTTGGACACATAGAAAGAATGAGTAAAGAAAGATTATTAAAAGAGGTGTGGAAGGCAGAGGTGGAAGGAGTGAACATGAGGGGGCGACCAAGGATGAGGTGGATGGATGAGGTAAAAGGGGCACTGGGAG
>NC_134793.1:45585827-45673327 GCF_046742065.1 Oratosquilla oratoria
ATATTTATATATTTGTCAAAAACTATGGCACACAACTACGCCATGTTTCTCTTTATTCTTGTTACTGTTTCTACCGTAAGGTGGCGGCATACTAGGCATTTCTCGCTAGCATGCTACTTGCTTTTGCTACTGCGTTTGAGTAAAAACGACTCCGTTTACGATCTTTTGTTTTTCAAATTTTCAAATGTCATGAATACTCTTGCGTCATATAGTGAGGAGCTGAATGACGAACTAGGAAAAGTTAAACTCATTCAAATGTTAGACACATCGTTGAGATGTTCTTACGAATTTCTAGAATATAATAACCGAAGTCGTTTCTTCTCAAACGGAGTAGCAAAATCAAGTAACATGCTAGCTTAGTGTGCTGCCACCATTACACTTCTTTTCTTCCTTTTATGTCTTGTGGCTTTGGAGCTTGTACTCAGTTTCGTGTTGCCTCAGAAAAAAAGGACAAAAACTCAACAACCCAAGCCTCTGGCAATTCAAGACAAAGGGAATATCAGTCATCCACTAAATGGCGACCAAGAGAATAACATCCTTTTTTTGTACATATACATGCATGCATGTGTACATGTATGTATACAGGGAACCCACGTTGCAGGCTTTCGATGTTCTCAGGCTCAAAGAAACAGCTACTCTCATCAGCGCAACTAAATGCATACTTAAGTGCTATGAAGATGCCCATTCCTTCTTACGTAGTATGATTATAATATTTATCAACCCCTCCCTCAACACCGCTGTATATTTTACATTTCCTTTCAACACCAAACCATCTCATCTAATTTAGAGTTAAATTAACTGGAAGTCTTGTTCCATTAGATTCGGAACAGAGTTACACATTCCCCCACTCTGTAACAAATGAGAATGATAACAAGGATAATTGTTGTCGACCCGCATTGGCTAGGAACGGTCCTTGCGCCCTCCGAAAGATCCCACTGGGAAGAAATGCCGGACTGCTGTCTTCCGGATGTGGGAACCTTTCTATACCACCTGTCTGTAGTAATAACAGGACGGGAGCGTGGGATAGTGTGAAAAATACAAGGTTCATAGGTCTTGTGCCCGATCCGGAGACCGAGTGCCAGCCTATCGGGCCTGCACCTCTAGTTGAGGTGAGCGTGTTGACGGGCCTCGAAGACGGGTGTCAGGGAGTCGATTGTCTTTGACGTCCGTCTCGCAGGAACACGCTTATCTTTCGCTGGATAATGTGTAAAGTACAATGGATAATGTGTATAGTATGCCGGATAATGTATAAAGTACGCAGCGGTGTTGAGGAGGGTTCATGACTCATTCCCACTTCCATAGCTTTCTGTCCAGATTCTTTGGGGTGACCTTGCCTGTACCTCGGAGTGTGCAAACAACGAAATTAATTGCGACGTAAAGGACCCGATCGAACTACAGATACATAGGTGTCCTCTACTTGTGGCCTAGATCCACAAGGATCTTGTCCGTAGTTGACCCCACGCTACGGGCAGATTCTCCCAAATCGCGGTCATGATGGAGATTTTGTCTCGCGTGTCTTGAAGGGACTTGTCAACCAAAGGTTGCTTTGTAGATCTCAAGTCTCGTTGGGGAAGAACTGGATATAGAACAGAGAAGTGAACGGGTGTGAACAGACTGCAGTCTCGGATAGAACGATCTGGTCTTTGTTTGGTTGGATTGTGTGCACGGGACTCCCTACCGAACACAACAGTAGGCCTTCCGGTGCAAAGGGATTGGACGAACAAAGAATAAAAAGAGTAGTCGAGCGTTCAAACCAACTTTTCCTGTGTGAATCTATTCATACACTTGTTCTTAACTGCCACTGTAAGTGATTTTTCTAAGTTAGTCATGTCATATTTACCAAAGCATGATGCATTTTGGAGAAGTAAGGACTTTGTCAAGCCGATATAGTCCATTCGGAAACAGAGTCAACAGACGCCATCTCTGCTTTGATCTGTTCTGTTGCAGAGGAACGCGATGCATTCTAGATCATACCGCAGGGAAATTGTCAGACCTTGAGACTCAATATTTTGTAAGAAGTTCCAGATTTCCGGTATGCAGCCCTGACTTTGCTAGTATTCACAGAATCCACATACGCAAGTGTATGTTAGGTGAAGTGACTAAGAGCAATTGTTACCGAAACTATGTGTGCTATGAGTAACTTTATACTCTACTAAATATCTAAGGAACTGAATAGATACCAAGTTTGTGTACATATATTAAAATACATTAAATTTTTAGTAAGATAATAATTTATTGTCTGAATGTAAATGTGGTTGTCTACTAATTATATAAGCTAAGAATTGAGGTGTATAATGTTCATCATGTTCTATGTACAACAATGTTTAAAACTGAAATTTATGTATTAATTATGCCTATTGTGTGTATTTCATATCCCCAAACAGACACACCCACATATCTAAAAGTCCACGTGTGTCAAACCTATTAGGCTTTTACTCAAGTGATATTGGTGTGCTCTAGTAAGAAAGTGAGAGCTTGGTGGACTGTGTACCTTGTTCTATGACTAGAGAAAGCTTTTGGTAACTTGCCTCACAGTTATCTTATGTGGCCAGTGAGTGTGTTGTTGATGAATGAGAAGGTAAATAGAAAAGAAATTTGTCTGATATTATATGGTAAGTTCTCCATTGAGGTAAATGCTGTCTCACCACTTCCACGTGGTGGACTGTGTGACTGTCTCTTGCTGCACAGTATCTCATCAAAGTGAACAAAGATGTCGTCTTCTCATACAAAAGACTCTGCCAAAGGTAGATCCAATTAAAAGGATCCTTAATAGTAGGGCTTTAAAGTAGAACCTAATTCAACTTTGTTCAAATCCCTTCCGAGGGTTGGGATTTCCTTACCTACTGTGAATTCTAATTAAGGACTTGCAGGCCTCTTGCAGATTCACCTGGACACCACTCTGACCAAAGGTGCAGGTGCAAAATATTATAATTCTTAATTATAATTGGAAGCTTGCTGACCGAGTGATCGTAGGGCCTCCCTACTTGTGGCAAAGGTCAAGGGGATGGCAGTTTGAACCCTGCCACCAGCGAAGTTGAACCAAGGGCATGGTTCATAAAATTCCACACTACAAAGTCCTGTGTAAGGGGCACCGTCCTAGCCTCCCGATAAGGGGAAGTTTGTGACATTAAACCATATCATAATCATTAATTATTATTATAACTATTACTATGGGTAGATGGGGTGAAGGAGGCAATGGGAAAGAGGGAGATGTCTGTTGAGGAAGAAAGGGAGAAGATAGAAAATAGGGATGAGTGGAGAATGTGTATGGATGATGCTGTGATGAATGGAAGGGAATGGGTGTGGGATGGTGAGGGGGTTAGGGAGTGTGAGTGAATGATATTTTGATGCAACCCGAAGGGATTTCTCCCCATTTTCTCGTTTTCTGCATGAGGGGACGGAGAGAGTGGTCATGAGGAGCGAGTGGGCATATGAAGATGCCAGCATTAACGTCATGATTATATCTATTTTGTAATTGTAGCTTAGTGACCCCCATATTCTGTGAACTGGCCTGATTATATTTTTGAAGTTATTAACATTCAGAGTGAAAGAGAGCGAGTAAGACAGCTTTAACTTTATATTTTGTAATACAAGTATTGTGATGCATCATTGTACATCAGGCAGCTGATGCTGCCCAAAAGAATTTGACTCGTATTCAAGAGGTTAAGTGAAGCAGCCTTGCTGTGGATGTGCTGTGCCTTGCTGCATAGCTTCTGACCCAGAGCAGTGGGCGAGATGCAGGGATGACCCGTCATCCAGGAGGATCCAAGAAAAGAGAGAGGGAATGGTGGTGAATGGGAGTGGATCATGTGGGTATGAAATGGGTGGGAGTGGATTTATGCCTTTTGACTTTGGCTACCCCCCTTGTAAGAGGGAAAAAGCCCTTGGAATATGTATGTAATATTACTACTACTTACATGGACATGGCGCCCTCATTCTCGTCCACTTAAAGACAGATCCCTTCAGTCCAACTACTCTCCGCTTATACCTATCTCTTGCCTGCTCTTTTCTCTGCTCAACAGATTCCTTTCATCCAATGACTGCTCCATCCATCCCAGTTTTCCACTTATTTGGTAGTCATGCTTCACTTTCCATATCTGCAAACATCCCAGTATTCTTTGATCAACCACATCTGCCACATCTTGGCAAAATGGTCGAGTTATGTTCCTGACTAATAAGGCTATAAATGTGAGGAATGTTACATATGGAAAGAATAGAGTGGAAATGATCATGATGGAAATAGAGGACAGGGCCAAGAAGAGCAGGAAGTTTGTGGTAAATTATGGGCCTCCTAAAACGGCTTCGTGAGAAGAGAGAGAACACAAGAATATGTTAGAAGACACAAGGATAACACTAAATAAGATAATGGAAGATGGAGGGAGAATAGTTATAATGGGTGACTTTAATTGTAAAGAAATCTGCTGGGAAGAAATGACAGTGAAGGGTGGAGATGTTAGTGTGTGTGTGTGTGTGTATTCACCTTTTCACCTTGGTCTTTGGATCACATGTTGGACTCGTGATCGACAGCTATTTCCCTCCCAGAAGAGAGCTCAGAGCTCGTATGACCAATCTATGGTGTGTGTGTGTGTGATTTCAGTAACAATAAAATATGAACAATTCTTGTTGGTGCAAATATAATTACTTTCAGTCTTATCACATCTTCAAACATTAAATGCTTATTCTACACCATATATTTTAACAGGGAAAAAAATATAGGACATGACTGTCACGACTACCAAATGTACAGGAACATCGATTCTGTTGTTTCACTCATCTCCCAAGAACACCTAACACCACCAACCGATACTTTTTGGAGTGACTGTACGTGCTCCCACCCATTTCACCCCCATTCACCACCCTTACCCTTTCTCATCTTAGCTCCTTGTGGATGACGGGTCATCCCTGTATCCCACTCACTGCCCTGGATCAGAAGTAATGTGGCAAGACACAAAACTGACATATGAGTAAAGATTGTTCTAAACTGGAATTACTAACCCTGTAACAAAAAAGAGAAAGATGTGATCTGTTGGCCATTTATAGAATTCTGAAAGGCATAGAAGTCCTTGATATAGAAGACTTATTAAATTGGGGTAGATGAAAAGCAAGGGGATATTTATAGAAGAGATCTAAAAAAAAAAGCAGCTTTCCACACAGAGTGGTGGATGTCTGGAACAAACTGGATGAAACAATAGTGTATACAAACACCACACATGAATTTAAGAACAAACTAGGTGTTGCGAGGTACAAAGACGGGACACCACGAGCATAGCTCCCCTTCCCGTAGAATACTACTAGGTAAATACATCCACAGCAAGACTGGTTCACTTATTTGGCACCCCCACCCTCTGTCCCCTCATGCGGAAAAGAAGGTAGAGAGAAATCCCTACAGGCTGCATCAAAATGTCATTCACTCACACATAACCACTCCCCACTTCCCCCATCTCCCCACCCCCTCCCATCATTGCATCACAGCATCATCAATACACAGCTATTTTCCACTCCTCCCAATCTCCTGCCTTCTCCCTTCCTTGCTCAACAGACATTCCCCTCTTGCTCAAAGCCCCTTTCACCCCATCAATCCATCTCATCCTCAGTCATCCCCTCAAGTTCACTCTATTCACCTCTGCCTAAAAACACCTCTCTTACTAATCTTTTTTCGCTCATTCTTTCCCTGTGTCCAAACCATCCCAATACTCTTTCATCAGACCTGTCTGCCATCTCCTTTTCCACCCCCACTCTCCTAATCACTACCTTGTAACCCCTACCATACTTCCCAGACAATTCATCTCAAACACATTTAAAATTTTCCTCTCTGCTTCTCTTAAATTCCAGATCTGCACCATACAGTGCCATTAAAGGATTACAAAGGAGGAGCATGTCGACAGGAGACCTTTTGGTCCATAACTATATCAGATAAAAAAACATGATAATGATAAATGAATAAATAAAATTATATGAATAATAATGAATAAAAATAAATACATAGGTATAGTTAAATAATAAACAAACAGGTAAATAGTAGATAATGATAAATTGACATATAAATAATAATAAATGAAAATCAAACAAATAAACAGACAAATAATAGTAAACAAATAATATAAATAAATGGCAGACATTACAGCACCTTGCTGAGGTGTTTATCTAAATGAATCTTAAAGCTTCGAACTGAACTAGATTGCACTGGCTCTGCAGGAAGTTCATTTCATTCATTAACTACACAGTTGGCGAAGTTGTTTCTAATCACTCACAAATTAAATCTATTTCCTTACAGTTTGAGACCATTACTTGTCAGATTCTCATTCAATGGGAAAATTTTGTCACTTTTGATGTCAATTCCCTTTAGAATCTTAAAGACCTGTATCAAGTCACCTCTGAGTGCATACTTTTTTTGGGGGAAAACAGATTCATATGTTTTAGTTGATTTTTTAATGATTTATTCTTTATATTTGGAATCCGTTTTGTGGCTCGCTGTTGTATTTTTCCAATCTGTCAATGTCTTTAATGATATTCGGTGACCATATGGAAACAGCAAATTCCAAATGTGGATGAACTAACAATTTATATAGCTTGTTAATAAGAGATGGACTTTTGAAATCAAAAGATCATGCAATCAGTCCTAGAATCTTGTTTGCTTTTTCAGAGGCTGAAATAACACTGCTTAGATGATTAGAGATCGTTATTGATAATTACGCCGAGATCCTTTTCACTATCCACTTTTGTTAACGAATTTTTGAATAACATGTAATCATACTGTTATTTTTACCTATGTGTATAACCTTGCATTTACTTGTGTTAAATTTCATTAGCCACTTTTCAGACCATTGCTCTAGTTTAAATCTTCTTGAATATCTAATTGGTTTAAGTAATTATTTGCCATTCCACACAGTTTTGTATTATGAGCAAATTTGGAGACAATAGATTTTAGTCCGTGTCCTATATCATTTATATATACTATGAATAGAAGTGGCCCAAGGAACTCCACTCATAACATTTTTCCATGTAGAAGTTTTGCCATTTAGAACAACTCTGTTTTTGATCATTCAACCAATTACTAGTCCAACTTAATAGGCTATCACTTATTCCATGTGAAGCTAATTTAGTAAGTAGTCTTTTATGAGGGACGGTATCAAAAGCTTTTGCAAAGTCTAGACATATTAAATCTGTATTGTTTCTTTTGTCATAATTCGAGATAACTGTGTTGTAGAATTCGAGTTAGTCATGCAAGAACATTTCCGTCTGAATCCATGCTGGCTGTCATTTATCACATAGTTACTTTCTAAATGATGTTCGATAGCATCTCTGATGATAGTTTCTATAATTTTTCCTATGATTGAAGTCAAGCTTATAGGCCTGTAGTTATTTGTTTCTTTTTGTCATCTTTTTTGAAAATGGGAATAACGTTAGCTAGCTTCCATTCTCTTGGGACATCTCCAGATATGACGGATTTCTTGAAAATAATTTCTAATGGAACAATCACCCTTTCATATAATCTCTTTGCATCCATTCCCAGCTGCCTATTTCTCATGACACTTTTCAATGCCCCAAGGTAGATTGATTCAATCTACAATTTACCTCCACTCCTCCCATTCCTGCCATATGCAACCCCAAGTACCTAAAACTACCCAGTTCCTCTGGCCTTGCTCTTCTAAGACTTACTTCAAACTTACTGCCTTCCTCTCTTATCATCTTACTTTTACCAATATTTATTTTCAACTTTCTTCTATCTCATACCTTCCCAAACAGACCCTGCCACAAGCAAAGTGTTGTCAATAAACAACTGATTCATTTCCCACTTTTTTCCATTTTCTTTAACCATTGTCAGTCCCTTGCCCATTACCCTTGCCTAAACTCCCACACCACTACATTCATGTACACATTGAACAACCATGGCAACATCACACATCCCTGACACAGCCCACACCTTTACCTCAAACCACTTGCTCTCTCCATTTCTATTTGTAACACAGGCTCTATGATTCTTATAAATACTCTTAATTGTCCTTAAGAGCTTTCCCCCAAACCCATACATCTGTAAAATCTCCCACAGTGCCTTCCTGTCCACCCATTCATAAGCCTTTTCCAAATCCAAGTCTTGTGCAAAGTGTTTTTTATCATTATATGACTGGCACTAAACAGCTTGACCTGTAATGCAAGTACCTTTAGTAATACAAATACCCCAACAATCCAGAAGTACAAGTCCAAATACCTCCAACAATCCAATAATATAAGTGCAAATAACCCCAACAATCCAGCAATACAAATGCAAATATCCCCCCCAACAATCCAGCAATACAAGTGCAATTACAACAATCCATAAAAAATAAAATAGATATACCAAAGGCTTTTTCCCCCTTACTTGGGAGGTAGCCAAAAGACAAGACATAGAAACCACTCCCACCCATTCCATCCCCTACATACTCCACTCCCCTCTACCCTCTTCCCTCCCTCTTATCTTGGCACCTCCTGGATGATGGGTCATCCCTGCATCTTGTCCACTGCCCTGGGCCAGAAGCAGTATCGCAGGACACGGCACATTCACAGCCAGGCCGCTTCATTAATTCAGTGACCTCCCTCTATGTCCCCTCATGCAGAAAAGGAGAAGACGGGGAGAAATCCCTTCGGGCTGTGTCAATTTATTTCTCATACATACTCCCTCACCCCCCATCCCCCACCCACTTTCCATCATGCATCACAGCATCATCCATACACAACCTTTCTCCATTCACCCCTATTTTCTGTCCTCTCCCGTCCTTCCTCAACAGACATTCCCCTCTTTCCCTGTGCCCCTTTTACGTCATTCATCCATCTCATCCCAGGTCAACCCCTCAAGTTCACTCCTCCTAACACTGCCTTCCACACCCCTTTTACTAGTTTTTCTTCATTCATTCTTTCCATGTGTCCAAACCATCCTAATACTCTTTCATCAACCCTATCTCTCAACTCCCTTTCCACCCCTGTTCTCCTCCTCACCTCCTCATTTCTCACTCTATCAAGCCTAGTAACCCCTATCATTCTTCTCAGGCATTTCATCTCAAACATATTCAAACTCCTCTCTTCCTCTCTTATGTTCCATGTTTCTGCCCCATATAGTGCTGTTAGTACAATCACTCCTTCATACAATCTTCTCTTAGCATCCATTCCCAAATGTCTATTTCTCATTACACTTTTTAATCCACCAAGGCATTTACTCACTTCTCTCGATCTACATTCTACCTCCACCACCACTCCTCCCTTTCCTGCCACATTCGCACCTAAGTATCTAAAACTATCCACTTCCTCCAGTCACTCTCCCTTAATGCTCACTTCCAGTCTGCTGCCACTCTCTCCCCTTGTGCATCTCATCACCTTACTTTTACCCACATTAATCTTCAACTTCCTTTTTTTCACACACCTTCTCAAACTCTGTCACTAACTCCCTCAATTCCTACTCTGATCCTGCTACAAGTGCAGTGTCGTCAGCAAACATCAACTGATTTATCTCCACCTTTTCTCCATTTTCTTTAGCCATTTCCAATCCCCGACCCACTACCCTTGAATTCACCTCTCGCACCACCCCATCCATGTATAAATTGAACAGCCAGGGTGACATAACACATCCCTGACAAAGTCCCACCTTTACCTCAAACCACTCACTCTCTCCATTTCTAATCCTTTGCGCAAACTCTACTACTCTCATAAAAACTCTTGACTGCTCTTAACAGCTTTCCTCCTATCCCATATATATGCAAAACCTCCCACAGTGCCTTCCTGTCTACCATGTCATAAGCATTTTCCAAATACATAAAAGCCCAAAAAACAGCCTTACCTATTCCTATAGCTTTCTCACATGTCTGTCTTACCATAAAAAATTATCTACACAACACCTACCTGTCCTAAACCCACACTGTTTCTTACCAATTACTCCCTCTGTTCCTCTCCTAATCCTCTCAATCAAAACCCTCCCATAAGCCTTCCCAACTACACTTAACAAACTGATCCCTCTGAAACTACTACACTCACACTTGTCCCCCTTTCCCTTGTAAAGCGGAACTATACAGGCACTCCTCTAGTCCTCCGGCACAATACCCTCTCTTAAACAAACATTAAATAACCTCACCAGCCAGTCCACCATAAATGTTCCTCCTTTTTTCAGACATTCTGCATGGCATCCATCTAACCCATGTGCCTTACCTGCTCTCATCATTTTAACAGCTGTTTTCACTTCATCTTTCCTTATTTCTCATCCATTTTCCTCACTCATCATGGTAATTTTCTTAGCACCTCCCACTACAATTACCTTTCTCTCCCTATCCTCCTTCACATTTAGCAACTCCCTAAAATACTTTGCTCAATGTCCTCTCACTGCCTTCTCTTCCATTATCATCTCTCCGTCTGCACCTTTTACCTTTTCTTCTCTACTTGATTCGCCTCTTCCTCTCTTAATTTCTTTCCGAAACATCTTCTTATTACTTTCAAAAATTTCTGTCATACTCTTACCCCATTTCACATCTGCTCTCCTCTTTGCCTCCTTTTGTCTTATGCTTTACTCCTCTTCTCTTTACTTTCTACCTCTCATATGATTCCCTCATCCTATTTTGTAACCAATCTATGAATGCCTGCTTCTTCTCTTCTACACCTTTCTTTGTTTCCTCATCCCACCACTCACTACCCTTCCTTCTATTTCTTCCTGCCCTCCTTGTTCCACACACCATCTTTGCACATCTTGTGACTCCCTCCTTGAACCATCCCCATTCCTCCTCCACTCCTAGTTCTACTCTATCCTTCACTCCCTTCCACTCCTCTCTCAGCTTCTTATACTCCTTTTCCTTTCTTTCTCATTTAAGCAGTTCACTCTAAGTACCTCCCTACCTTCTGCCCTTTTCCTCTTTCTCCACCTATTCTCCACTCTCAACTTACCTTCCACCAAAAAATCTGATATTCCACCACTCTCTCCCCTTAGAACATGTATATCCTTAACTCTTTCTGCTATACTCCTGGTCACCACTATATAGTGCATTAATTCTCTATCTGCCACCCTTCCATCCACCACCCTCTCCCATGGGTATTTATGCTTGACTTTCTTCCTAAACACTGTACGTATCTGCTATCACCAACTCTCTTTCGAGACACATCTCCACCATCAACTCTACACTACATTTTTTCCCTGGAACTACATATATCCCAATCACTCCGTCTATTGGTACATCTCCTACCCTAGCAATAAGGTCTCCCAATACAACTACATTGACATTTCTCCCTAATCCCTCTACTCATTTAAATCCATCCAAAAAGCCTCTCTTTCCTCTATGTTCTTCTCACTACCAGGCCCATATGCATTTACAAAACCCACATCTCCCTTCCCAGCTTCACCTTCATCCACATTAACTTTGAAGAAACCTCCTTCCACTTCACTACACGCTTACCTATCTCTTCACTTACTAGTATAGCCACCCCTTCTTTCCCTCGTCCCCTCATCACTCCTGAGAACCTCCCAACTACACTCCCAAACTCACACTCACCCCTCCCTTTCAACTTAGTTTCACTCAATGCCAACACATCCATTTTTCTTCTCACAAACATACTGCCTATCTCTTCCCTTTTACTCTCATCTGTACCACATTCACGCACATTAAAAGACCCAAACCTTAGGGTACTGGTTGGAAAACTCCTAGACCCTCTTATGCCTTTACTTTTTTAGGAATGTCCCCTATGGGGCTACAGGTAGCAGGATTCCTAGTCCTAACCCCCGTCCCTTTTTGTCGCCTCGTATGACTCAAGTGGGAAAACTTGGTGGCAGCATTCTTTTCCCCCACCACAGGGTAGGCAAAAAATGAAAAATAAATAAATATTCAGAGAAATGGTACAGGACAGTAACAAGGGGTTGGGGGACAGCATAAAGGAGGGACAGTCACATTATGATAAAAGTGTCATCATTTCTTAATGAATAGAGTCTTCCTATATCATAGACAAAATGATGTGTGGCTCTGGTACGTAGGTGCGCCCTATATAGACCCTAAAGTATCAACTGCATGCTACTTTGCCACAATAACATGCAGCCAATACCCCAGATGGGGAACAACAATCCATACAAGTGCAAATACCCCAGTAACACAACAATACATGTACAAATACTCCCAACAATCCAGCAATACAAGTGCAAATACCAACATTCCAGCAAAAGAAGTGGAAATACCCATAGCAATCCAGCAATACAAATGCAACTACCATCAACAATCTAGCAATACATCTTTAAATACCCCCCAACAATACAGCAATACAAATGCAAATACCCTCAACAATCCAGCAGTACAAGTACAAATACACCTAACAATCAAGCAATACAAGTCTATTTTTGATAGAAATTTTGCAGCAGCGACTTCTTCAATGAGATCATCTATTCTGGGGAGAGGGTAAGGTTCTGCCTTTGTGACTGTGTTCACCCTCCTGTAATCAACACAGTCTCCTCTCACCTTCGGGCTTAGGTACCAGCACTGCTAGTGAAGCCCAAGGACTAGTACTAGGTTCCACTAATCTTTAATCCATAAGCTGCTTCACTTCCTTCTCCATGATTCTCTTCTTCTGGGGTGACAATCTGTAAAGGCCTGTCTACACGAGCGGGCCTGATCGGCGGGTTTGCCCGTTAACGGGCAAATTCTCGCGGGCCTGCCCGTGAATGTTGTCCACACGACCGAAGTGATGAACAGCTGGGCCTGCCCGACGATGTTGCCAGTAGCGGGTGGAGTGCTGTACGAGAACCATGGTGCCTAGCATTGTCAAGAAAAAGATTTTGTGCTCTATGATAATAGCTGTGTGTCTCAAGAAGAAAAAGAAGAAAAGGATATGGTTCACGATATTATCTTGCGTCTGGCAGGGTAGAAACTCCAGCTACCGGGCACCAGCTCAGTGATTTCGCTCGGCGGCCTTTCGGGCAATTTGATCGTTTGCCCGTCAAATATGCCCGTTAACGGGCAAGCCCGCCGATCAGGCCCGCTCGTGTAGACAGGCCTTAAGGAGTCTGCCTCACTGGCTTATTGCTTGAGTAATAGTGGGGCATGAGGAGAAAACCCTCGGCACTCTTGCAGAGAAGCACTCAGACTTCCTCATGTATCTCTCCCGCTAGTGATGACAAAGACCCCTCTAATGCTTCACTTATGTCTGACCTGTCCAAATCATAAACAAAATCTAGATCCTCAATGTCTGAATCATAGTTTCCATCAGCTTTACCTGTCTCAGTCATACCAACTGCTTCTTCCTACACACTCCTGTGGTATTCCTTTAAACCAAGCACACCTGATCTCATCAGATTTCTAATCACATAGTTATTTCCACCCTCAGTCTCCAGCACCTTGAACAGTCCCTCATACTTTAGATGCAATGAGGTTTTCTGAGGAGATAACAACAATACATAACCCCAATATCGAGTTCCCTCCTAATTGCCTTCCTATCATAATAATCTTTGTAAATTACTTGTGATTTTTCTAGGTTTTTCTAGCTATCTGCCTAATTCTCCTCAACTTCTCAAAGTTAGTACCTACTAGCTTTGTGTATGGGGTACTTCCTTCTGAATTCTTTGACAATATCATCTCATATAAGGATCCAAGGGGTTCTCATGGGATTCTACTGAACATAAGATAAAAAGGAGAAAATCCTAGACCCCTGTGTATAGTTATTCTACTGGCATATAACAGCAATTCTATGCCTTCATCCCAATCCTTCTCAAACTCTAACACAAATGGTCTGATCATGCATTTTAAAGTTCCATGGAATCTCTCAAGATTCCCTTAACTTTTGGGTTGATATGCCGATATGCTGATATGATTGCATGCTTTATATTGAAGCCTTCCAGGGCTCCTTTGAATATCCCACTTAAAAAATTAGTGCCTCTGTCACTTTGTACTTCCTGAGGTATACCCATCTTTCTAGAATAAGACATTAAGGCCTTGGTGATTGTCCTGGCCTTTGTGTTTGGAAGAGGTATCTCTTCAGCATACCATGTGGCTTGACACATTATGGTAAGAAGAAATTACTTCCCAGATTTAGTTTTTGGGAGAGGTCTTACACAATCAACAATCACTTTACTGAAAGGTTCTTCAATGACAAGAACTTGGCACAAGGGTACCTTCTTGGGAGTGTCATTAGGCTTCTCAATCACTTGACATACAATCATTGCTCTATCCTCTTGACATCTGACAAATGAGGCCAAAAAAGTGGTTTAAAATTAATTGTCTAGTCTTGGTGATTCCAAGGTGGGTGCATGTAGTTGCATGAGCCCTCACAATATTCTCCTAATCTTCTGTGGAACTACGATTTGGGTGACAATATCACCTACCATTTCTGGTGCTTTTATATTTTCTCAGAAGTACACCATCTTCCATGGTAAACTGTGACCCATGTGTCTATTTTCTAATCCTGGTATCACATTTGACCTTAAAATGGTGCAGGATGCCCCTGTATCTCTCAAAGCCTCGACTATATACTTCTTTTCACTTCCCTCTACTCTTATCTTGGTATCTTTCAATAAGGTAACCACTCTTGTCTAACCTACTTTCACCTACACAGCAATTGCTATCATCCTTCTTGCCTGCTACTTCCTTCTTTGTCTTGCTAGAGTCCTTTTCTTGCCTCCAGTCTTGTGTGTTCCCTTAGTTTTCATTTCCCTCATGGTAATTTTTCATCACATGACCATAATTCCTACAGGTATAACATCTTCTACCCTAATTCACATCCCTCCTGTTTTCTTCTACATACATTATCTCTTGCCTGGTTTGCTTGTTTCCCATTTCCTACCTGTACCTTTGTCCATTTGGCCTAGCATAACAATCCTGAGTTCTTTACCCTACTCTCCCACAGCTAAAACACTGGACTAGTTTCCTCCAACTATCCCTTACTTGTGGCCTCACATATCTGACTCTGAATCACATACATGCCTCTGTTCTCACCCCTCTGAGTTTGTAACATGCTTTTCTTACTATTTTCACTTGTCTTTAATGCAAAATTTTCCGCAAAACTATGATTGTGATAAGGTCTCACATACATATCTGTGTGGTCACATATAGCCACGCTTCATTGTTCAATAAGTTAAAGAATTGATCAATTGCTATCACCTCCAAGACCTTCTCAATAGTTACCACATTTTCTGCATGCATCCATTTGTCTATGTTACAACTCACATTCCTAGCTAGATCCATATATCTATAACCAATATATTTCTCAACCTCTCTGAATTTCTTTCCGAAATACTCTGGAGAAATCTCATGTCTTTAATATTTCGCTCTTAATCTGATCATAATCATATATACCATCTCTATCAAATATTGTGTACACATTTAAGGCTTTTCGGGGTAGGGTTGATCTTATCATTGCTGACCAGAGATTCCCTCTCCATCTCAATTGTTTTGCTATCCCTTCAAATGTAGGAAAGAATTTTGGCTCCCTTTCCCTAAATTTGGGGGTAAGTTGAATTGCTTTTATGATGATATCCCCTATACTTCTCTTACTACTCACCCAAGTTGACCATTGCACAGGCTGTCCTGCTATAACTATTTGTTTCCCTTCGAGAGTGTCCACCATTTAGGATAGACTTGTGCTTCGGCTCAAGGTTGCCCACTTATTCCGTTTTCACTCCTTTTTTATACCATGTCATAATATCTTTCTCCTTCCTGTGGAAGCGTTTCATTTCTTATCCTAACTTCCTCCACGTAATATCTCTCTTACTCTTGGTAATCTATCAATTATCCCATTTTTCACTCCAGTTACCCTCCATACTATAATGGCTGTTCCTTACCTGTGGGGATTCCTGTATCAAGTCACCTCTGAGTCAAAGTTTTTTTTAGGGAGAACAGATTCTTGTTTTAGTCTGTTTTTGTATGATTTATTTTCGATATTTGGAATCTTTTGTGGCTCACCATTATAAGTTATCCAATCTGTCAATGTCTTTATTGAGATTCAGTGACCATACGGAAACAGCATATTCCAAATGTGGATGAACTAACGATTTATATAGCTTAATGAGAGATGGACTTTTGAGGTCAAAAGATTGTGCAATCAGTCCTAGAATCTTGTTTGCTTTCTCAGATGATTTGAGATTGTTACTGATAATTATGCCAAGATCCTTTTCACTATCCATTTTTAACTTATTCCCAAATAGATTGTAATCGTACTTACCGTTATTTTTACCCATCATAACCTTACATTTACTCGTTAGATTTCATTAACCACTTTTCAGACCATTACTGTAATTTATCTAAATCTTGAATATTTAATTGATTTAAGTGATCATTTGCCATTCTGCACAATTTTGTATCATCAGCAAATTTGGAGACAATAGATTTTAGTCCATGGTCTATATCATATATACTATGAATAGAAGTGGCCCAAGAATGGAACCCTATGGAACTTCACTCAACGTTTATCATCTAGAAGTTGCCATTTAGAACAACCATTTTTGGTCATTCAGCCAATTTCTAGTCCAGCTTAATAGGCTACCACTTATTCCATAAAAGGCTAATTTTGCAAGTAGCTTTTTAGTCTAAATATATTAAATTATATTTTTTTCATAATTAAAGAAGACTGTTGTAGAATTCGAGCAAGTTAGTCATGCAAGAGAGTTTCCGTCTGAATCCATGTTGGCTATTATTTATCAAACTGTTACTTTCTAAATGATGTTTGATAGTATCTGATAGTTTATCATTTTTCCTACAATTGAAATCAAGCTTATAGGCCTGTAGTTATTTGGTTTCTTTGTCCTTTCTTTTTAATATGGGAGTAATGTTAGCTAGCTTCCATTCTCTTGGGACATCGGATATGATGGATTTCTTGAAAATTTCTAATGGAACAATCATTTTTCATTTCCTTTAAGATTCTTTGATGCCAACTGTGAGGCCCTAAAGTTAGTTTCTCTATACTTTTTTTTTTTACTGTAGCAAGTTCACCTTAGGTTTTTCACAGGTTTCATTTTATACTTTACTCCGAGGCATTTCATTTATGAATACATACATATACCAAAGACTTTTTCCCCCTTACACGGGGGATAGCCAAAAAGAAAAAGGCATAGAAATCACTCCCACCCATTTCATTTCCCATATATTCCACTCCCCTCCACCCTCCCTATCTTGGCACCTCCTGGATGACGGGTCATCCCTGCATCCTGTCAACTGCCCTGGGTCAGAAGCAGTGTCGCAAGACAGCACATCCACAGCAAGGTCGCTTCATAAATTCGGCGACCCACCCCTCCGTCCCCTCATGCAGGAAAGGAGAAGACAGGGAGAAATACCTTCGGGCTGCGTCAAAATTTCTCGTACATACTTCCTCACCCCCCATCCCCCACCCACTCCCCCTCATGCATCACAGCCTCATCTATACACCACCTTTCTCCATTCACCCCCATCTTCTGTCCTCCCATCCTTCCTCTACAGACATTCCTCTTTTGTAAAGCCCCTTTCACCCCATCCATCTCATCTCATCCTAGGACACCCCCTCATTCACTCCTTCCACCTCTGCCTTCCACACTTTTACTAATCTTTCCATGTGCCCAAACCATCCTAATACTTTCATCAACCCCATCTCCCAGCTCCCTTTCCACCCCATTCTCCTCATTTCTCACTATCTAGCCTAGTAACCCCCATCTTACTTCTCAGACATTTCATGTCAAACACATTCAAACTCCTCTTCCTCTCGTTCCATGTTTCTGGCCCGTACATTGCCGTTGGCACAATCACTCCTTCATAAAACCTCTTAGTAGCATCCATTCCCAGATATCTATTACCATCTCTCCATCTGCACCTTTTACCTTTTCTTCTCTACTTGATTCGCCTCCTCTTCCTTCTAAAACATCTTTATTACTTTCAAAATTTTGTCATACTTTCCCCATTTCTCATCTGCTCTCTTCGCTTCCTTTATCTTAACTTCGTACCTCTCATACGATTCCCTCGTCCTAATTTGTAGCCAATCTATGAATGCTTGCTTCTCTTCTACACCCTTCTTTGCTTCCTCGTCCCACCACTCATTACCCTTCCTTTTTCCTCCTGCCCTCCTTGTTCCACACACCATCTTTACACACCATATTTGCACACCTTACGACTCCCTCCTTGAACCATCCCCATCCCTCCTCCACTCCTAGTTCTACTCTATCCTTTACTCTCTCACTCCTCTCTCAACTGCTTATATGAATACAGAGCCAAAATTAAGAATATCACATTCCTTTGTTTGAATAACTTAAGTTGAGGGAGGTAGCGAAAGTCTAAAAGGCATAATTCCACTCCTTCCCATTTCATCCCAACCCACTTCATTCCCATTCACCACCCCTCCCTCGCCCTTTTGATTACTGACCGACGGGTCATCCCTTCATCTCGTCCATTGCCCCGAGTCGTAAGCAATGCATTGTAGTACCAGAAATTTGGTTTTGGGTAATTTGGCACAACTTGCCTTTTTGCCATTTATAGTTATCCAATTCCAACATCTTTGGTAGTGCGTGCCTGTAGCGAGTGGTTGAGAATGACCTAAGTTAACACTAACTTTGAATTTGAGGCAATGAGAAAAGTTTAAACATGTTTGAGAAGAAATATCTAAGAAGCATGGTAGGAGTTGCAAGTTTGGATAGAGGTGAAAGGACAGCAGGGTTGGAAAGGAGACAACAGATAGGGCTAATGAAAGTGGGATGGTTTGGACATGGAAAGAATAAGTGAGGAAAGATTAGAAATTGTGGAAGGCAGGTAGATGGAGTGAACTTGAGGGGACAAGTGAGGATGAGATGGATAGATGGGGTGAAAGGCTTTGAGCAAGAGGGGAATGTCTTGAGCAAAGAAGGCAGGAGATAGGGCCAAGTGGAGAATGGCTGTGTACAGACAAGAGATGCAAGGATGGGAAGTGGAGGGGGATGGAGGGGGGCAGTAGGGAGTTGTGTGAACATTGACCCAGCCCTAAGGGATTTCTCCATCTTTCTGCATGAGGGGACAATTAAGGGTGTTATGTGAAGCTGTCTTGCTGCATTGTTTCTGACCCAGGGCAGTGGGTGGGATTCAGGGATGACCCATGATCTAGGAGGAGCTAAGATGAGAGGGAGGAAAGTGATGGATAGAAGTGGGTACATGCACAGGAATTTTGAAGTTTCATTGTCCCATCAATACCTCAACATTTTTGGGCCATTTTATTTCAACCTAAATTTAATTTCAATTTCAATGAATCCCTTCTTCCTCCCACTCTGATTTGCACCATTCCCCCTTGTCCAAAATATGGAGTTTTCAGCCCCCTAAATAAATTTACATCCAAAACTCTTCCAATCTTTTCTAGTACCAAACATACAATTTGTTCAAAACTTTCCTAGCATCTTAAACTAGCCAGAATGCCTTGGTAGGACAATTTGGCAATAACATCCCCAGAAAGTTAACAAGGGCCCCACTATGTAGTAGGGACAGCTCAGGACAAACCGTCTTTAGCAGACAAGTTTGAATTGCCTACAATATGTTTTGTAAGGCCACCAATGCTCTTCTGTATAGGCTTTCAACACAAACATTTAAGTTTAAATTTTATTTTAAGTCACTCTTTGGCATAACAGCTGGTAAATGTGGCATTGCAATATTTCAGGCTACAATTTTGCATCTGGCCATATACTATGACTTCAGTTTATGACTGATGACTATACACTGGCCATACCATTGGTACTCATGTACAAATTCCTTAATGAGCAGGACCACCATAGGGAGCAGCTACACCATGGCCATATGCTCCATAGCCATGACTATCATGAGAGTGACCATAGCCACCTTGTCCACCGTAGCCACCGTAGCTGCCATAAGAGCCACCATATCCACTGTAACCACCGTAACCGCCATAACCACCGTAGTACTTGTGCCAGTGATCAAGAAAATCGTATATCCAATCTATATGATCGACAACATTGACAACCACAGTGGCAGAGGATTTTGAGCAATGTTCAGGACCTCTGCTGATGACTCCTGCCACAAAGTAGTGCTCGTATGCACAGTACTTGTGGCGACATACATCTGGTATCTCTTGTGTGGACACTGGACATAGAACTGCTCCACCCCCATCACCCTGCAAAAAGTTACCAACATTAACATCAAACCCAAAGTACTTAGCTAACTCCACCCAATACTTTATTAACCCTGGACTAAAACGTTCAATTTAATACAAAACTTTTTAGTACTGTGCCACAACTACAAACTACATGCAAGTATGAAGTTGTTCCAGTAATGACCCCAGTTCTAAAAGCAACAGGTAACCCGACACTCAGTTTCAGCCATACAGTAAAACTAAAGCAACTTCAAGAATTGCATTTGTACAACTGCAGAAACCACTCCATGCACTGATAGAAGTACAACCCATGACCCATGCTAAGCCTTCAGTGTTTGTTGTACAAGTGCAAATTCTGTTGAGAGTTGAGCAATACCACCTACTTTGCATGCTCCACGTTGGTCCTCGCCAACAATACAGAATTCATTTTTGTTGGCATCACAGTCATCACCCTTGTAGAATGATACAGTAGTCCACCCTAAGTAGTTGTCATAATGGTGATACTGCAACAAAATTGTTACCATTACAATCCAACCAGTTAAAACAATATGTGCGCAAAGTATTCATTTAGTTTAGAATTGTGTAGGCGCATGCACCTGAACCACATGAAAAAGTTCTTGTGCAAAGTATTTTCATCATTATGGGACTGGCACTAAACAGCTTGACCTGCAACACAAGTACCCATTATAATGTGGTGCCCCCAATGCTCCAGTGCAAGGGCAGGTGCCCCTCCCCCCAATGCTTCAACACAAAGGCAGGTGCCCCCCCCCCCCAACGCTCCAGCGCAAAGGCAGGTGCCGGCCCCCCCCCCAACGCTCCAGCGCAAAGGCAGGTGCCCCCCCCCCAACGCTCCAGCGCAAAGGCAGGTGCCTCCCCCCCCAATGCTCCAGCGCAAAGGCAGGTGCCCCCCCCCCAATGCTCCAGTGCAAAGGCAGGTGCCCCCCCCCAATGCTCCAGCACAAGGGCATGTACCCCACCCCCCAATGCTCCAGTGCAAAGGCAGGTGCCCCCCCCCCACTGCTCCAGTGCAAAGGCAGGTGCCCCCCCCCCCAACGCTCCAGTGCAAAGGCAGGTGCCCCACCCCCCAACGCTCCAGTGCAAAGGCAGGTGCCTCCCCCCCCCCCACGCTCCAGCGCAAAGGCAGGTGCCTCCCCCCCCCCCAACGCTCCAGCGCAAAGGCAGGTGCCTCCCCCCCCCCCCAACACTCCAGCGCAAAGGCAAGTGCCCCCCCCACACGCTCCAGCGCCCCAGCCCCCCAAGGCCAGTGGCCCACCCCCCAAAGCTCCAGGCCCCACCCCCCCAACGCTCCAGGCCCCAGCCCAAAGGCAGCCCCCCCCCCCCAACGCTCCAGGCCCCCCCCCCCAAAGTCCAGCCCCAGCCCCAAAGGCAGGTGCCCCACCCCCCAACGCTCCAGGCCCCCCAAAGCTCCAGGTGCCCCCCCCCAACGCTCCAGGTGCCCCACCCCCCAAAGCTCCAGGTGCCCCCCCCCCAACGCTCCAGGTGCCCCCCCCCCAACGCTCCAGTGCCCCAGCCCCCCAACGCTCCAGTGCCCCAGCCCCCCAAAGCTCCAGTGCCCCACCCCCCAACGCTCCAGTGCCCCAGCCCCCAAGGCTCCAGTGCCCCAGCCCAATGCTCCAGGCGCCCCAGCCCCCCAATGCTCCAGGGCAACACCCCCCAATGCTCCAGTGCAACACCCCCCAATGCTCCAGTGCAACACCTCCCCAATGCTCCAGCGCAAGGCACCCCCCAATGCTCCAGCGCAACACCCCCCAATGCTCCAGGCCACACCCCCCAATGCTCCAGTGCAACACCCCCCAATGCTCCAGTGCAACACCCCCCAATGCTCCAGTGCAACACCCCCCAATGCTCCAGTGCAACACCCCCCAATGCTCCAGTGCAACACCCCCCAATGCTCCAGTGCAACACCCCCCAATGCTCCAGCGCAAGGGCGGGTGCCCCCCCAAATGCTCAAGCACAAGGGCAGGTGCCCCCCAAACGCTCAAGCGCAAGGGCAGGTGCCCCCCAAACGCTCAAGCGCAAGGGCAGGTGCCCCCCTGCAAATGCTCCAGCACAAGGGCAAGTGCCCCCCGCAAATGCTCCAGCACAAGGGCAAGTGCCCCCCGCAAATGCTCCAGCACAAGGGCAAGTGCCCCCCGCAAATGCTCCAGCACAAGGGCAAGTGCCCCCCGCAAACGCTCAAGCGCAAGGGCAGGTGCCCCCCCCAAACGCTCAAGCGCAGGTGCCCCCCCCCCCCAAACACTAACGCAAGGGCAGGTCCCCCCCCAAACACTCCAGCGCAAGAGCGGGTGCCCCCCTGCAAATGCTCCAGCACAAGGGCAAGTGCCCCCCGCAAATGCTCCAGCACAAGGGCAAGTGCCCCCCGCAAATGCTCCAGCACAAGGGCAAGTGCCCCCCGCAAATGCTCCAGCACAAGGGCGGGTGTCCCCCCCCCCAATGTTCCAGTGCAAAGGCGGATGCCCCCTCCCAAATGTTCCAGTGCAAGGGCGGGTGCACCCCACACCAACGCTCCGGCGCAAGGGTGGGTGCCCCCAACACCAACGCTCCGGCGCAAGGGTGGGTGCCCCCAACACCAACGCTCCGGCGCAAGGGTGGGTGCCCCCAACACCAACGCTCCGGCGCAAGGGTGGGTGCCCCCAACACCAACGCTCCGGCGCAAGGGTGGGTGCCCCCCAACACCAACGCTCCAGCGCAAGGGTGGGTGCCCCCAACACCAACGCTCCAGCGCAAGGGTGGGTGCCCCCAACACCAACGCTCCAGCGCAAGGGTGGGTGCCCCCAACACCAACGCTCCAGCGCAAGGGTGGGTGCCCCCAACGCTCCAGCGCAAGGGTGGGTGCCCCCAACGCTCCAGCGCAAGGGTGGGTGCCGCCAACGCTCCAGCGCAAGGGTGGGTGCCGCCAACGCTCCAGCGCAAGGGTGGGTGCCGCCAACGCTCCAGCGCAAGGGTGGGTGCCGCCAACGCTCCAGCGCAAGGGTGGGTGCCGCCAACGCTCCAGCGCAAGGGTGGGTGCCCCCAACACCAAGCACCCCCAACAAAGTGCAAACAAAATCCAAAAGCCCCAACATTCCAGCAGCAGCCACCAGCAATAGAAATAGACCCCTAACAATCCAGCAGTACAAAAGAAATCCTATAACACCTACTTTATATGGTGCCTTTCCCCAGCCAACAACAATGCATCCTTTGCCTCCACCAAAGTTGAACTTGGGAGGTGGCAAGCAAGCGGGACCAATGTGTGGTGTGTATGGGAGCCAAACAGGCTTTGCCAGAACCAAGAGAGCCACATCATTCTTGTACAAGCCAGGATCATATCTGAAAAATTAAAGTTTCGTCAAAGATTTAACTATCAGCTAGTCCAGATTTACTTTGTACAGTTAAGGAATTTCCTTAGTACAACTGTAAAGTATGTTCTTTAAACTTCCTGTGCATTTAGAGTTATTCTAGATCAAGTCAAATCTGTACGGTAGTCTGGTAAATCAGTTTTACATGTCCTTCCTGATATCTTACTTCTCATGAATTGCAACATAGGAAACTTCTCGCTCAAGATGTGGCAAGATCTCGGAGTAGCTGTGTCCTAGGTGAAGGTCACCAAGAGTCACTAGTAGGTAGTAGATCCTTATAGCTGCAAGAGAAAGGTTTGTATAGTCAAACTCGCCTCTTAGAAGTGTAGTCTACCATGGTAGAAGTGCATATTTCAATTTATTCTAGTTCAGACAACTCGAGATCCTGGGCTGTAGAAACCCATTATCCATTTATCCAAGATCAATAACACCCAAGCTGTGGCTATGCAAGAAAGGGATGAATATAAAATTAGATTTCTTAATCTTTGCTTCTGTTGGCTAAATAAAAGGTTTAAAGTTTTGAATGGTTTACCTTTGACACAATGTGCTGCTGTCAACACCACCTGATCTGTTATCAGTGTACCTCCACATTGGAATTTGTATTCTGTTAAACGCACATGGCCTGGGTAATGACCATGCCCACTGTACAGATGTGACCCTCCATAAGTATGTCCACCTTGGTGAGAATGAGAGTACGGGGTTGGGCCCCCATGGTGGTGGGGATCAGTGTATGGGGCTGGGCCCCCATGGTGGTGATCAGGGTATGGGGCTGGGCCACCATGGTGGTGATCAGGGTACGGGGCTGGGCCGCCATGGTGGTGGTGATCAGGGTACGGGGCTGGGCCGCCATGGTGGTGGTGATCAGGGTACGGGGCTGGGCCGCCATGGTGGTGATCAGGGTACGGGGCTGGGCCGCCATGGTGGTGATCAGGGTACGGGGCTGGGCCGCCATGGTGGTGATCAGGGTACGGGGCTGGGCCGCCATGGTGGTGATCAGGGTACGGGGCTGGGCCGCCATGGTGGTGATCAGGGTACGGGGCTGGGCCGCCATGGTGGTGATCAGGGTACGGGGCTGGGCCGCCATGGTGGTGATCTGGGTATGGGGCTGGGCCGCCATGGTGGTGATCTGGGTATGGGGCTGGGCCGCCATGGTGGTGATCAGGGTATGGGGCTGGGCCGCCATGGTGGTGATCAGGGTATGGGGCTGGGCCGCCATGGTGGTGATCAGGGTATGGGGCTGGGCCGCCATGGTGGTGATCTGGGTATGGGGCTGGGCTGCCATGGTGGTGGGCATCGGAGTATGGGCCTGGGCCGCCATGGTGGTGGGGATCGGAGTACAGAGCATGGCCACCATGATAGGGACCAGGACCATAATGACCATGACTGCCATGGTAATGATCATGGCCATAACCTGGTAACTTTTCGTACGATAATTTTGATTTCTTCACCAAGATTGCAACCTGCAATAATAGTACTAGTCAAGTATTCAGACAACTTTTCAAACATGTATTGAAGTCTACCAAAGTGAAAGGTACTTTTGTAAGATATGCATACATAGCAAATTCAGAATATCAGTACAAGTTTTAAACATTACAACTGCACCTACCATCCAAGGAAATTCTCCAAACAATGCAAATCCATGGTCATGACCATATTTATTATGATTGTGATGGTGGTGTTGGTGGTGGTGGTGGTGATGGTCACGAGTCTTCCGGAGCCCACACTCCTGGTAATTGTAAAATTAAGATCACATAATGGGTTAACAGCCACAAGATCTTAATTCAAGTGCAGCCATGCCATAACTTGTGCAACACCTTCGAAGTTCTTATAACCAAGTTAATAAGCACATACTAATCCCCACCACCATGGAGGCCCTGCCCCATACTCCAATCCCCAAGCACAAATTTTAGTTTGCTATAGTTTCACATTTCTAATTAATTTTTCATCACTATTAACCATAAGGGGTTTGTCTGCCACTGGTACATGACCTAATGCTCCATCGCAATTTCTTTTAAAACTACTGGGAAAAAAAAAAGACTCGCCTTCGTGTATCTGTATGATTTGATAAAATACCATGCTTCTTTAGATATCAGGTGTGGGTATTTTGGGTCATAGTAGTCCACATAGTAGGAAGGTACAGCTGGTATTGCAGTAGTTTTCTGGACGACAGGGACTGTCCCCTCTTTCGGAGTACCAACTTGTTCAGCATCTACCTGGAGAACTGGAGTTCCCTGTTGAGTTGTGGGCAAGCCTCCTTGGGATGCTGCTTCTTGCAATTGAGGACTCACTGGCGATTGACTAAGAAAAAGGAAAATGTTAACTCTTGCCTTGCGACCACAACCCACCCATATATCAGCAACAAGTGGAAACTTACAGAGAAGTGCAGCAGAAGCCTCCATCCCCACATGGTACTCCCACATGCCCTAGAATTAGAATTCACCATTACCAGTACATTAAAACAATATTAGTTGCCTTGCTCATGCACCAAGTTTCATAAAGTATACCAAAACTCTTTAAAGGGGTGGGTTGGTCAAGTATGCATAGATCCAACCTACACTGCCAAAAACTCTTGTTCTTCACATCTTGGGTCATCATGGATCATCAGGTCGGAAGAAATGCATCAAGATGAGCAATAAATATCTGTTGAGTGGAGAGTCTTCATGGATAACGTGGGTGAAGGGAGACGAGATTGAAAAGGGGAGCTGGGATAGATAAAGCGCAGACTGACAACTGAAGTAAGACCAGTAAGAGGAACATGGTAGTGTACCTCAGGAATTTGTTAGGTGTACAGCTCAGGGAAGGATTGATTAGCATTGGGAGTTCCTAGAAAATTGAAGAAAATGTCAACCATAAGAAAGTGATGAATGCTGGCAAGATACCTGGGCTAGACAAGTGTTAAGTGGAGTATAATAAATGAACAGTTGAATTGTATTGGCTGAAAATGTTAATACGTGATTAAGAGGGGGGGGGGGGAACAAGACTAGCCGTTTTAGCTCCACTATCCATAGACGCCTAGATACTAATGTAGTTTCAGTGATCTATGAGTAGTTTGACAGGAGTAGGATTGTCCGGACTTTGAGAATAGGAGGGGACAAATGTAAATTGGGAAGTGTTTAGGAACAAGGGTGCTTGGATCAAATTTTGCAGCAAAATAAAGTGTCTAGATAGGTTTGTTTTGGTTGGCCGAAAACGACCAAGTTAAGGAGTATAGGAAGGGTAGCGAGTGGTGGAATGAAGTAAAGAAAATTATGGGGTTGGTTGCAAAGTAGAACAAGAGAAACGTATGGCTGGGAGGCGCTAAGAAAATGAATTACGGTAGAACATGCAAGCCACCGGGATAAGATGGGCGTCATGTGAAGCGTGAAAAAGGAAGGTACAGAAATAGTGGGTAGATTGCCAGAACCCCCCCGACCATTCCCTGTGGTGGCTGCGGCCGCCTCTTCCAAGCCCAGATAGGGCTCATCTCACATAGGAAATGTCAGTGAGCTGCATATACTCGGACACGAGTGCTGCCAACGACGACGAGATTGCCGGAGGACTAGAGGCATGCCTGTATAATTCCACTTTACAAGAGAAAAGTGGAAAATGTGGTAGTTTGTTAGTGCACTTGTGAAGGCTTATGGGAGAATTTTTAATCGAGAGAATAAGGAAAGGAACAGAAGTGTGGGCTTAGGAAAGGTAGGGTTGTGTGGATTATATTTACGAGGTACAGCAGATACGCGAGAAAGCTTTAACAATAGCCAAGAACGTTTGAGCCTGTATGTATTAGGAAAAGTCTTATAACAGGGTAGAGAGCAAGGCACTGTGGGAGGTGTTGCAGATATACGAGACTGGGGGAAAGCTGTTAAGGGTAGTCAAGAGGACGGTATAGTTTAGAAAGTGCACACCTACGCGGTATAGCAAGAAAAAACAATTTTGTAAATTATTATACACCAACGTACCATTTTTCTTGGCGGAAATCAAGAATCGAAAATGTTGCTAAAAGCAATTCTTCGACCTCCGAATCTAAAAAAAATATGGCGTATCAAGGAGTCCACGACTTCATTTTGTGTATCGTTTTTAGCAACTTTCAGTTACAAGTTTCTAACCAGAAAAGTTTTACGATGATTTTATAGTTTACAAAATTAAAACTCAATTTTAGTCCTATATGGCGCAGGTGTGCACTTCTAAGAAAAATACACATGGGTTATGGATTTGACATCTAGAGGTCAAGATTGACTTTCAGACTCCTGTTAGTTTGTCTTCGGCAACATTGTCTAAAACCTTGCCGACGTCCCAGTTGTAGCTACCGTCTCCTTTAGCATTGATCGATTTCCAAGAAAAACATTACGTCGACACATTTTAATTTACAATATGAATTTTAATAGATATATCGCTTAGGTGATACTGGTATGTATAGCATTAAGCCATGAGTACCTCTAAATCGTGCATTCGTTTGATGCAAGCCAGTTTATATGAACTACATCGTTCAAATTTATACTCATTCGTTGTATTAGCCTCTATTCAAGTGGTTCAAATTTAACATTTTAATCTAATGACTGGTGTAGCGTGCATCTCGCAGTTATTTTGTGTGGACTAATTTATACAAGTCTTAGCATGTGGACCTCAGACTGTCTCAATACTCAAGTGTGGCCGGCCGAGCGTCAAGACTTTACGTCTGCATTATACATCTCCCAAGGTTCCTGCGTAAGAATCCCAAGGCTGTGGCTGTATTCCAGACGCTGCCCGTGTGCAGCACCTCATTTCCTGACCAAGTTCATGTCCGCAGAAATGACCACAAGTACATGTTTGGAAACTAGATTCGTGTAGTGTATAGGTAAATTGGATGGGATGGTGAATCTATTGCGACATTTATCAGGTCCAAGTGTCATTTGTCACCGTTATTCAGTTTTCAAGGGCACATAGGTCTTGTCAAAGCCCATCTTCAGTTTAATCTGCCTATATACTAAACTATCGTCCGTAAAATCTAAATATGGAGAAAGTGATAATGGGAGATCATGCAAGAAAAGGTCCCAAAGACTGCCCTGGGGTACCCTAGTAATCAGCTTAAGGGCCCCATTCACGACAACGATTTTCAACAACCTACATCGCAACCCCGATTTGCAGGTCGTGGTTAGGGTTGGAGTCGTTCAGATTTTCCTGATATTTTGTGGGCGGGGCTGTCTGTCTGTCTTGGGGTTGGAGTGGTGGATGGGTGCGGACAACCAAATCTATCACTTGTGCCCAAAATTTCGTACCGTGCGTTTGTAGCTACAGTTGTGCTGCCTAACTAAAAAAAAAAAAAAATGGAAGCGTACAGTAAAGATTTCGTAAGAGATTATTGATATATACCGTCAACATCCATGCCTATGGAAAGTTAAAAGTAAAGAATACTCGAATAAATTGATTATGGGATACCTTGTTTCTTTTTTTGAAGCCAAGACTTACACCACTGACTTTTTTTTTTTTTTTGCTCTTTCTATCTGCCCCTAAAAAAAACAGCAATATTAAAAAGATCGTCAGAGTCGAGATCAGACATCTTATCACAATAGAACTGCGGATCAACTGCGAAAAATTGGACGAAGCCGCCAACCACAAGTCCAACCCCGACCATGTTCGAAATCTGGGTTGGGGTTGAAAATCGTTGTCGTGAATGGGGCCCTTTAAGATCGGATACCTACGAGAATTACGCGCTGTTCTCTAGAAGCCAAGAACAAATCAATTGGCGCGAACATTAGCTGCCTGACGTGACGATTCCTCACAATACGCGCATAAAATACAAAGTTACAGCCGTTACACTATTTCCCTTTCACTCAGAATGTAACCACTGAAAGTGATCAAGCCTGTTCACATGCATAATAGGGTCACTGCTACAACTACAATGTATCGAGTAATAAGATACGTCATATGGATCTAGTCTAGTAATTGCGCCTCGCACGAAAGTTTAGGCCTAAAGCGGTGCCGTTTATCGGTACTTTATGCCTATCAAAGTAGTCCAGTGTGTATTAAAGTAATACGGTTTATTGCTAGCCGCAAAACAAGCGTTGCAAGTAATGTTAGAGAAAAGTTAATTTGTAGCCGTTATGGGTACGCAAAGTCCATACGCGTTTACGTCCACTAAACTTTTAGCTACACATCGCCTTCACTAATGTAGATTACCATTACATTTAGCCATGACCATAATGTACACGCATACACAAGCCTCTAATACACAAGGGAAGAGACCAGGATCACCGTATTAAACACGTACCACTTCATACTTTTTCTTGTTGCCGCCTGTCGTTTTCCATCCGTCAATTTCAGATAGACTATAGTAAGTTATATTTTGCAATGCACTTTCATATATACAATGGTATTTCAATTGTGCACAGCTACGCGATCTAGCATTTGAAAATTAAATATTGATTTTGTAAATTATAATGCATGAACGTATTGACATTTTCTTGGGGGAAATAAAATGCCTTGCTACAAGCAAATATACTAACGAAGTCTAGCATAGGATCGGTACGCCATATTGTTTGTCAAGCGTTTGTCGTCTGCCCGGTCCAGCTGAAATTCAGTTACATGGACATTACTTGTGCACCGGTTCTCCCACTCCAGGTGATGTTAACAAGCGGTGTTGCAAAGGCGAGACTTCTATAGAGAACACGGGGTTCTGCCATCCACGGTTAATTGCCCGAAGTGTAATAAGCCATCCTGTTTCAGTGCAGATCAGCATGCGGATGTGCACGTATTATATTGCATGCGCCAGGAATAATAAAAAAGGGCATTTTTTTAGTTTCGACTAGGGCGCAATATAGCAATAGAAAATTAATTATTAATTTTGTAAATTAAAATGTAACAACGTAATATGCAATTTTGTGGGCGGAAATGAAAATAAATACCTTGCTACAAGCAAATATGCCAATGAACGAAGTCTGTAGCCATCTTGCCTCAATTTACGGCCTCGGTACTTCCGACAGTACCTCGCCAGGTACATTTTCTTGATGGAATGTTATGGAGCGGAGATAAATGCATTCCTATAAGCTGCAAGAACTTTGTATAACCAGCAAGCCGAGTGGTTGAAAAGCCCGCCACCGTCTCACGACGACAACGAGGACGAGCCGGATGACATTTAATTTGCGGGTAACAATTTATTAAACAGGTTAGTTTAGTTTAGGTTGGACGAATTTGTCATCCTTTCATTTCTTCGACGTCGGCATCTATCAAACATGGCGTACCAATCGTCCGACACGAATTCGTTACTCACGAAATCTGTTTTAGTACCTTTGGTTTTTATTTCCGCTCACAAAATTGCATATTGCGTTGATGCATTGTAATTTACAAATTTAATTTTCTATTGCTATATTGCGCCCATGGTCGAAACTAAGAATTTACCGAAAATTGCACATTACGTTTATATATAATTCACAAAATTTGTGATTTTCTATTGCTATATCGCGTAGTTGTGCACAAATAAAAGTCCAAAAGACTAAACTAGTCGAGCAAGTGGGTCTGCCCCACATCTATCAACTCTTACTTCCTTCCATTTCATTCTTTCCTACCACTAAACCCCCAATTCCCCCTCCCTCTCCCCCATCTTATCTATCCTGCATTCTAACAAAAATTTTACCATACAAATTAATCCACACTCAACCGATTCTGGTTTCTAAGTTCATGGAACCGAACAAATTTGTAAATACAGGTCTCTTATTTCGTAAGCAAGGTCCATCTAGATGCAACAATTCCTTAGAAAATACAAAATCCGTATTAGTCTCACCTGTGTCGCACTGAGTCTTGGGTAAACAAGCAGAGCCAGTTGGGCACGATATCACACTTCCCCTGACGTTAAGAGACGCACACAGGGTTAGAAGAAGTGTACACCAACTAACGGGTTTTGTCGTCCCCATCTTCCAGTTGTATGAGCTGCTCCGGCTTCTGAGGGCAACTGACCAAGTGACCGTTGTACAGGGCAGGGCTGCCGTTTATCCGCACCTGGTTGTCCGTATGTTGTGATTGGTTGTCACTGCTCCCACAATGCTCCTCATTCCTGCCCAGTGATTGGCTAGTCTGGTTTTGACCACAAATATTCCTGATTTTACGTATATTATCAGTAATTTCACAGTGACTGTTGTCGATAAACATTTAATTATATATAGTGCCCTGTTAAGAAACTGCATGTTAATATATCTGCATCATTAATTTTTATTTGACGTAAAAGCCCGTGCGACGCTACATATTAATTATTATACAATAGTCAGCCTTCTACAGCTCTCCATCCATTTTCTTGTCGAAAAGAGAAAATGTAAATTTAATGATGGACTAATATATAGGTTAATATCTTTATGATCCAATTCCACTTAATATATCATCGATACTGTAAAGATGCCATAGGATTACTAATTAAGAGAATGTCATTCTTGCCTTAATTGGTATAAATATGTCGTTGATATATTAACCATTCAGTGCCTGTAAACAAAGAGTTTTTAAAATTTCCGTAATTTCCTTGCGTCTGGAAGTGTGACGTCATAGGGTCCAGAAACACCTCTAGCAGACGACGTTGATGACGTATTTCCTTAATATCACATCCCTGCCGTTGTACCGGCTCACTTGGCGATTCGTATACCTAGTTGAGTTATAAGATTCGAAACTTGATTAAAATTCTCTTATAGTTGGTCAGCTTTTAATATACATATGTTTAATTTCCGGCTATAAAGCTTGTAAAGTAAGGCATATTTAAATGATGCAACTTGTTACAATAAAAGCATTGGCACAAGACTGAATCGTTCACTGGGCATTCATAAATAGTTCATGAAACTTCCAAACTCGTTCAGTCTTAATCCGTAGACCAGCCAAGAGCAAAATATCAAATTAGCCGGTTACTAATTATTTGAAAGATTAATTATGTATATAGAAAATATATTTTAAAAGTTGTAACCGAAGGTCGATGACGTGCGCACGTTCAATTCAGACGAAGTTTTTCATCACTTGTATGGTTTTTAATTCACAAGCCATAGGAAGAACGCAAGCAAACATAAACCCATCAACCATGAGTATAAGTACACACACACACACACACACACACACACACACACACACACACACACACACACACACACACACACACACACACACACACACACACACACACACACACACACACACACACACACACACACACACACACACACACACACCGCCCGGTGGCGGAATGGTAAGGCACTGGCCTCACAAGCCGGAGAACCGGGGTTCGATTCCCCGGCCGGGCGGAGACAAGTTGGGTTTGTCTCCTTTCACGTGTAGCCCCTGTTCACCTAGCAGCGAGTAGGTACGGGACGTTAGTCGAGGAGTTGTGACCTTGCATTCCCGGTGTGTGGAGTGTGAGTGGTCTCAGACCTACCCAGAGATCTGCTAATAATGAGCTCTGAGCTCACTGCCGTAGGGTGGTGTCTGGCTGTCTCGAAAAGAGGCTGCAGCAGATCCGAGGTGAATACACACACACACACACTTCAACGAACGGACGGCTTAGAAGACGTTCTGAAGAAAATTGAAGTTTTGTGGATCCCAACGCAAAGAGAAGTGCCTATTGTATTTGCAGGGTGGGGGGAAAATTGCTCGTGGGGTAGTGGGAAAGTAGGGAAAGAGGAGAAGGGGAGGGATTGCTGGGGGAAATGGAAGGAAATGAGGAAGGAGTAGACTTGGCCCAGGCAGACAGGCGAAAGGTAAACAAACGGCCCCCCGACCAGCTGAGCGACGATGAAATGTCTAATAAAAATGTAAAGATTAGAAGTATAGATAAGAGCAATACAGTAGAAAGTGATGAGAATATTTTCCAGGGATTTAAAGAGGGTGGGGGGGACACAACCCCCCCCCCCCCGACTGACAAGACTAGAAGAGAAGGTCGATAAGATGATCGAGGACTTGGAGCGTAGGTTCGGTCATGTTAACAACATTCTACAAAGGGTTGAAAAATTGGAAGAACTAGAGAAGGCGAACAAAAACTTAACTGATGAAATAGAAAACCTGAAAAGACAGTTAAAAGAAGTAAAGGTGGAGAATGAGGAATTGAAGAGGAATAGTAAAGAAAACAGAGAGGGATGGAAGTCGATAAAAGAAAACAGTAAAGTTGCATTTACGGACATAATTAAACAGCAAATGAGAGAACAAACTGAAGACTCAGTTATTAAAGTGATGAGACAGAAGGAGAATATAGTAAGAGACTTAGCTGACAAAAAGAAATGTATAATTATATTAGGAATGGAAGAGAAACATAACCCAGATAGAACCTCAAGAACCAATGAGGAAAATTAAAAAGTAAGCAGTTTACTAAAAATTAGTTCAGTAAGATGAACAAGAAATTTTGATGTAAATTGAGGACAAATTCAGGCTCGGAAAGTATAGTACAGATAAGACAAGACCAATTAAGATTAAATTCAGGTCACAAACGACGGCAGAGAATATCTTATCCAAAACAGGGAAACTAGCAACAAGTGAACAATATAAAAAGGTATGGATAAAAAGGGAAATGAATAAAGAGGAAAGAGAGGAAGAAAAGCAGAAAAGACTTGAAGCTAAGAAAAAAAAAACGAGAACAGAACGGAGTCAGAGAAAGAAAGATTCTATTGGAGAGTAGTGAATATGAAACTAAGGCAGTTCGACATACAAGCGAAAAACAAAAGGGAAACAGAGAACACAATAGAAGTGACAGAAAACTAAGAGTGTCTTACACAAATATAGATGGATTAATAACAGGATTGAATGAGCTGAATGATTATTTGAAAGAAAAAGAACCGGACATAATGGGAATTGTAGAAACAAAATTAAAAGGCCCACTACCACCCAACAGTGTAGGACATGATGCATATAATTATTGGATTAAAAACAGAGAGAAAAAGGAAGGGGGTGGAGTTATGTTCCTGACTAAGAAGGATATAAACGTGAAGGGTGTCATATATGGAAAGAATACAGTAGAGATGATTATGATAGAAGTGGAAGACAGAGATAAGAAGAACAGAAAATTTGTGATAAATTATGTGCCTCCGAAAACAGCCTCATGGGAGGAGAGTGAACATAAAAGTATGTTAGAGGACACAAAGATAACATTAAATAAAATAATGGAAGATGGAGGAAGAATAGTTATAATGGGCGACTTTAATTGCAAAGAAATCTGCTGGGAAGAAATGACAGTAAAGGGTGGAGACGGCTCATGGGGAAACGCTCTACTTGAGATGATTACTGACCATACAATGACACAATGGATACAGGAGAACACCAGGTATAGAAATGAAGAAGAATCATCGAGACTAGACTTAATAATTACATCTGAACCTAGAATAATGGACAAAATTGAATATAAAACACCAATAAGTAAAAGTGACCACATATTGATTGAACTGGAACTGTTTATTATTATTATTATTATAGGTTTATTCAACAATATTAAATACAATTAGACATACATATATACATTTTTTTTTTTTATAAAATTGGTAGTTGAAAAGGGAGAGCGAGAAGCAAAGCTTATGGGGAGTTGCTCTCCCTTAAGGAAAAAATTATTTTAATTTATTTATTTTTGTTACATGGTAGTATGGTACATACACATCTACACACATATATACACGATCGTAGGACAACTCGTCCACGGACACCCCGTCCACAAAACTGCAAAGCAGGACAACCCGTCCACAGACACCACCATGGGTGGTCGACTCGTCCACGGACAAGATTTCAAAAAACTTTTAGACAATTATTTTATTACCTTTTTTTAATGATATTTCATGTTATTTCATTAAAATTTGCTTTAGATGATATATTCTGGTAAGTAATAGATGTGTTTATAAATGTTATGGACATGCTTATTTTAACACCCTAGAATAGCTCCAACTATGATAAAAAAGAAATAATCACACCTGTATTCTGTATATATAAATATGTAAATAAAGTTTAATTGTTCTGCAAATTATGTTTATTATTCTTAAAAAAAAAAGTCATTGGACGAGATGTCCATATTCCTGTGGACGAGCTGTCCCACCTCCCAGTCCCGCGGACGAGCCGTCCACGATATACACACATACATGCATACACACACACACAATGGCATGCGTCACGACGTCCGCTAACTCCGACCTCACGTAGAAATCGGGGGCACGAGCGAGCATCGCAACTTGTGGGGGTCAGGTGAGAGGTGAGAGGTCAGGTCGATTGTTGACGGGACGATAATTGCTTAATGCGCAGATCTGGGTCACCGTGACCTGCTGGAATAGAAAAAAAAAAAAAAGAGCGGCAGACTTGGGCAGTTTCTCCATGAATACAACCATGAAATGGACCTGAAGTGTTCAATATACTAATACTTATAGATTAAAGACTTTTTTAAGTATCGTTTGAATGATGATAAACATTTTGTCTTAGGTAAATCCTTTTCCAGTTTATTCCATGTGTTAACACCTATAATAGATAAGCATTGGCTTTTTTTGGTTGTTCTGTATTGAGTTTTAAAGAAGTCGTTTGTTTGCCTAGTCGCATAGCGAGTTTCGTAAGTTGAGTAAAATTTCAATATGTTTTGATTCATGTGTTTATTGTAGATTTGGTGCATAACAATAGCAGTTTTGTACTTTATTAAGTCATTGAATTTGAGTAGATTTAGTTTTTTAAATAAATTATTTGTATGTTCCAAACGACCTACATTGCAGATTATACGCAGTGCCCTTTTTTGAGAGGTAATTATGCGTTGAAGATTAGTTTGATAAGTATTACCCCAAATTTCTGAACAATAGTTTAAGTATGGTAGTAGTAGACTACAATAAATGGTACGTAGGGTATTTTCATTGAGAATATTTCTCATTTTATGCATAATTCCTAAAGTTTTGGATATCTTATTTATCACGTGATTTATATGATGTTTCCAATTAAGTTGATCGTCTAAATACACGCCTAGGAATTTACTGACGGACGCTTTTTCAATAATTTCGTTGTTTATTTTGATCGGCTTAGTACTTTCATTATTTTTGTAGAAAAGCAGGTAGTTAGTTTTTGATACGTTTAAGGATAGCTTATTGGCTGAAAACCAGTTGGATAGTTGACATAATCCTTCATTAATTGTCTTGATCAGTTTGTCGGAATTTGTATCGGAGCATAGAATGGTGGTATCGTCGGCGAACAGTATAAATTTCATAAGGTTGGATACATTTGTAATGTCATTAATGTATAGTAAGAATAGTTTGGGTCCTAGAACTGAACCTTGAGGTACTCCGCATGTAACTGGTAGAATGTGTGATCTTTCTTCCTCAATGGCCACATATTGTTTCCTGTTTTTTAGATAACTTTTTAACCAGTCATTAACTTTACCTCTTAGCCCATAGTATTCGGCCTTTCGAATTAGGATTTCATGATTTACTGTGTCAAATGCCTTTTTAAGATCAATAAATATGCCGGCTGTCTTTTTCTTTTGTTCTATATTGTTAGTTATCTCTTCAATTAATTCCATTACTGCTGTAGACGTTGAATGATTTCGTTGAAATCCATATTGACTATGGTAAATGACGTCATTTTTTTTTAGAAATGAGTCAAGGCGAATTGTGAATAACTTTTCAAGAATTTTGGAAAACTGTGGTAATAGTGAAATTGGTCTATAGTTATTATAACTTGATTTGTCGGCTGATTTGAATATCGGTATTACTTTTGCTATTTTCATTGCATCTGGAAATATCCCTTGTTCAAATGATTTATTGCATATTGTCAGAAAATGATCTTTGATGATAGGCATAATTTGTTTTATGAGGTTCATATTGATTCCTGTGCAATCGAGTGATTTCTTGTTCTGCATTGATTTTACTGTGTTCATAAGTTCGTTTTCCGTGACGGGTTTTAAAAACATAGTGTTATTTATTCGGTGTTTCAAAAATGTCTCGTAAGTTTGATGTGTTGTCTTTATTTGTTTCGCGAGGTTAAGTCCTACATGGGAGAAAAATTCATTAAATTCGTTTGCCACTTCTTTTTTAGTTTTTCCTTTTTTAATAATGTCTATGAATTCATTGGTGTTATTAATTTTGTGCCTAGTTAAGTTGTTTATTACTTCCCATGTCTTTTTTATATTACCTTTATAACCTTCAAGCAGTGTGTCATAGTATTTTTTTTCACAGTTGCGTAAAATTGTTGTAAGTTTGTTTTTGTACACTTTGTATTTGTTTTCGTCTGTCAAGGACTTGCTTTGAATTGATTTCTTGTAAAGTTGGTTTTTCTTTCGACACGCGTTCTTAAGACCGTTTGTAAACCATGGTTTTGAGTTTACGTTACGTGGTTTTATTTCTACTTCTCTCTCTGGGCAGCATTTGTTTACATTACTCATGATAATGCTTACAAATTCGTTATATGATAGATTGGCATTTTCTGACTCGTAAACCTGATCCCAATTTTCTTCTTTTAAGCATTGATTTAATTTTGCAATATCTTTTTCGTCAATTTTACGTTTAAGTACAATTCTGGGTTTTGTTATGCAGTGCATTTCTTTTGGACTGATAGTGAATACCGGTAGATGGTCACTTATATCACTTATTAAGATACCACTATGAATCTCGGAGTTTACAATATTGGTGAAAATGTTATCTATCAATGTTTCACTTGTATTTGTTATTCGGGTTGGTTTATTTATCAAAGGATATATACCTAAAGAGAAAATCATATCTGTAAAGTGTCTTGTTTGTTCATGAGTCTCATACTTAAGTAAATCTATGTTGAAGTCACCACAGAGATATAGATTTTTATTTCTAAATGGAGTTATGATTTCTTCAAGCATATTTGTGAACTCATTGATGTTTGTGCCTGGCTTTCTGTAAATACTTGTTATGACGGTATTCTTTTTAGTTTTACTGAAAATCTCAACAGCTACGCAATCAAATAGGTTTTCATACGAATTAGTGGATTGATTTATTAGTTTGCATGAAATTGATTTTTTTATGAAGATAGAGACTCCGCCGCCTTTTTGGATCTGTCTATTAGCACTGTAAGGAGTATAGTCTTGTAAGAAGTTTACTAGACATCCTGGGTCAATCCATGTTTCGCTTATCACTATAACGTCAAAGCTTTTATTGAGTAACTTGAGATAACAGTCAATTTTCTGATAATTGGCGTTTAGGCTCCTTGCATTGATGTGAATTAGTGTGAAACCATCAATATCACGAAATACCGTGTCAAATTGTGTATCACTATAGTAATCGCTGTCTTTTGTTAATTTTGAGTAAAAATTTAATTCGGGGTCAATTTGGGTATTATTGTGATTAAATATCGAAAATTCCTTTTCTGATATTTTGTCTATTTCTTTATACTTCTTAATGGCGGTATATACATCTGGGTTTTTTGATGCGAGATTTGGCGCGGAAAACAAAATATTAATTTCTGTGTTTGAGATGGCATGATAGGGAAATGTTTTTGAGCAGTCTAGGCAGAACCAATTATTGAAAATATTGGGGTTATTTTTGGCAGTATTTACGGGTATATTTGCACACATGAGATGATATAAATGTTTGCATAATGTACATTTGAGGTGATTGGTAGGGACAAGGGTATGGCATGAAGAACAGTTTTTTGATATGTTTGTTTTAGTTTTTGTGTTAGTTGTAGTGTTCATGGTTATGTTTGTGTTAGAAGATTAAGGAATGTGAACTATTGAAATTCAACTAATTGTTCAAGATTACTTACTTGATGTACTTTTTCATCCTTGCACTTGATATACACCTTGCAGTCTCTTGTCCATGTCGAGATGATCTTCCCTTGTTTCCTCATGTCGCGTGCTGTTTTGGCAATCTCTCCAGTTCGTTTTGTCAGGTGTTCATTCACGTAGACGCCCGTCCCCTTCAATTTCTTGGCGTTTTTCAGCACGTTCACCTTCGACTTTCTTGAAACGAATCTCACGATCACATTTTGGGTACCGTCCTGTTTTCTTTTTCCCAGTGTATGGCAAGCTGATATCTCTGTGTCTCTGATCTGTATTCCCTTGTTACTTAGAGAATGGATCACTTGATTTTCTACAATGTTCTGACCACTGTTATCTGCACTATAGTCGGAGTCACCTTTCACAGCTTCCGAATACGTTTTCACAATCTTTAAACCACTAATGATTATATCTTCTCTCCTCGTGTACTGCTCTAGGTCTTCCACTCTAGCTTGGAGATTAACTACAGTCGATTTGAGATATTGTATCTCCTGCCTTTGTTGTTTAACTATCTCTTTCAACTCGCTTAGGAACTGTTGGTCTTCTTTCCTTGCTTGCATCTGGAACTGTCTGTCCTCTTCTCTTGCTTTCACAAGACTCTCCACCATATCTTCAAGTTTCTTGGAGCTGTTGCTGTTTCTGGTATGTGCCATGTTGAATTACTTTTCTCGTCGGGAGCGCTGAGCGGAGGGTGTGAACGGCACGAGAGTCAGGTGTGTTTTCTTAATGAAGAAAAATATATGAAAAGAAATGAGCAATATAGAAAAGGAAGAATGATGTATGAAAAAACAAACTTTGATCAAATAAGAGAATTCTTTCAACAAGAAAACTGGGAAGAAATATACAAAGAAGAAACAACAGTGGAAGAGAAATGGAATATTTTGACAAAAATTTACAAAAAAGGAGTGGAAAAGTATGTCCCAAGACAAAAACAAGAAAAAGAATATGTAAAATGCTGGTACAACAAAAGTTGTAGGGAGTTAAAAGACAAAAGAGACAAAGCCTGGACCAGATGGAAAAAAGACAGAAGACCTGAAAAATGGAAAATATATACCGGTTATATAAATGAATATGTACAAACGTGCAGAGAGGAAAAGAGAAAATATGAAAAAGATGTCATAGAAAAGTGTAAAGATCAACCAAAACTATTCTACAGATTTGTAAACAATAAACTGAAAAACAAACAAGACTTGGAGAAATTAAGACAGGAAGGAGTTGAATACACTGAGGAAATGGAAATGGCGGAAATTATGAACAAACATTTTAAATCAGTGTTTACAAGGGAGAACATACAACCTGAAGAGATTGAATGGAAAGAGAAAGTCCCCCCTATGGAAGAAATAGAAGTAACAAAGAATGAAATATTGACACACTTGAGTAATCTTGATGTCAGAAAATCGCATGGACCAGATGAAATAGCAAACTGTATTCTGAAGGAATGCAGGAATGAACTGGCAGACAAAATACATAGCATAATAAAGAGTTCCTTGAAAGAAGGAAAAGTTCCAGAAGATTGGAAAAAAGCAAATATAGTACCTATATATAAAGGAGGAAATAAAGAAGAACCTACCAACTATAGACCAGTCTCTCTAACAAGTACAATAGCAAAAATTTGTGAAAGAATTATCAAAAGTAGATGGGTAAAATATTTAGAAAAAAAAAAACAAAGTGTTAAATCCAAGGCAATTTGGATTCAGACAAGGACGATCATGCGTCACCAATTTAATATGTTTCTATTCAAGGCTAATAGATATAATACAAGAAAGAGATGGATGGGCGGACTGTGCATTTTTAGATCTAAAGAAAGCGTTTGACAAAGTACCACATAAGAAGTTGCTTAAGAAATTAGAAGCTGAAGGAGGAATACAGGGCAAACTACTAAATTGGATGGAGGACTTTTTGCAAGAAAGAAAAATGAGAGTAGTGATAAGAAACCAGCACTCAAAATGGGATGAAGTAATAAGCGGTGTTCCGCAGGGAACAGTTCTGGCCCCAATAATGTTTGCTATATATATTAATGATATGGATGAAGGAATTGAAGGCTATATGAGCTTCTTTGCAGATGATGCAAAACTACTGAAAAGAGTGAAAACTGAAGAAGATTGTGAATCACTACAGAGAGATCTAAATATAGTACAGGAATGGAGTAGGAAGTAGGAGATGGAGTTCAATACAAAAAAGGGGTAGTATAATGGAATTTGGAAAAAGCAAAAACAGAATAACAGAAGCATATAATTTGGGAGAAGAAGGAATAAAAAAAGTAGAAAATGAGAAGGACCTGGGAGTCATTGTTATGAATAATATGTCACCTGAGAAACATATAAATAAGATTTTTGGAGAAACTTATAATTTAATAAGAACAATCAAAGTTGCATTTACATACCTGGATGAAGAAATGGTGAAGAAAATCCTAATCACCCTGATAAGACCAAGATTGGAATATGCAGCAACGATATGGTCACCAAGTACAAAAAAATGTATAAAAAAAACTTGAAAGAATACAAAGAGCAATTACAAAACTGGCACCAACACTCTCAAAACTATCATATGAAGAGAGACTAGAAAAACTTGAACTACAGACACTAGAGCAAAGAAGGGAGAGAGGAGATTTGATAGCTATTTACAGAATCATGAAAGGCATAGAAATTACTGACAGAGAGAATCTGATAAAATGGGATGACAGAAATACAAGAGGACACGGAAAGAAAATAAAAAAAGACAGCTATAGAAGAGATTTGAAAAAGAACAGCTTTCCTCACAGAGTAATAGACAGTTGGAACAAGTTAGATGAGAAAGTGGTGTGTGCAAAAACAATACATGAATTTAAAAATAGTTTAGATAAAATGAGATATGAAGACGGGACCCCACGAGCATAGCTCCCCTTCCCGTAAAATACAACTAGGTAAATACACACACACACACACAACTTAATGAAGAAAAATATATGAAAAGAAATGAACAATATAGAAAAGGAAGAATGATGTATGAAAAAACAAACTTTGATGAAATAAGAGAATTCTTTCAACAAGAAAACTGGGAAGAAATATACAAAGAAGAAACAACAGTGGAAGAGAAATGGAATATTTTGACAAAAATTTACAAAAAAGGAGTGGAAAAGTATGTCCCAAGACAAAAACAAGAAAAAGAATATGTAAAATGCTGGTACAACAAAAGTTGTAGGGAGTTAAAAGACAAAAGAGACAAAGCCTGGACCAGATGGAAAAAAGACAGAAAACCTGAAAAATTGAAAATATATACCGGTTATATAAATGAATATGTACAAACGTGCAGAGAGGAAAAGAGAAAATATGAAAAAGGTGTCATCGAAAAGTGTAAAGATCAACCAAAACTATTCTACAGATTTGTAAACAATAAACTGAAAAACAAACAAGACTTGGAGAAATTAAGACAAGGGGGAGTTGAATACACTGAGGAAATGGAAATGGCGGAAATTATGAACAAACATTTTAAATCAGTGTTTACAAGGGAGAACATACAACCTGAAGAGATTGAATGGAAAGAGAAAGTCCCCCCCATGGAAGAAATAGAAGTAACAAAAAATGAAATATTGACACACTTGAGTAATCTTGATGTCAGAAAATCGCATGGACCAGATGAAATAGCAAACTGGATTCTGAAGGAATGCAGGAATGAACTGGCAGACAAAATACATAGCATACTAAACAGTTCCTTGAAGGAAGGAAAAGTTCCAGAAGATTGGAAAAAAGCAAATATAGTACCTATATATAAAGGAGGAAATAAAGAAGAACCTACAAACTATAGACCAGTCTCTCTAACAAGTACAATAGCAAAAATTTGTGAAAGAATTATCAAAAGTAGATGGGTAAAATATTTAGAAAAAAACAGTGTTAAATCCAAGGCAATTTGGATTCAGACAAGGACGATCATGCGTCACCAATTTAATATGTTTCTATTCAAGGCTAATAGATATAATACAAGAAAGAGATGGATGGGCGGACTGTGCATTTCTAGACCTAAAGAAAGCGTTTGACAAAGTACCACATAAGAAGTTGCTTAAGAAATTAGAAACTGAAGGAGGAATACAGGGCAAACTGCTAAATTGGATGGAAGACTTTTTGCAAGAAAGAAAAATGAGAGTAGTGATAAGAGACCAGCACTCAAAATGGGATAAAGTAATAAGCGGTGTTCTGCAGGGAACAGTACTGGCCCCAATAATGTTTGCTATATATATTAATGATATGGATGAAGGAATTGAAAGCTATATGAGCTTCTTTGCAGATGATGCAAAACTACTAAAAAGAGTGAAAACTGAAGAAGATTGTGAATCACTACAGAGAGATCTATATAAAGTACAGGAATGGAGTAGGAAGTAGGAGATGGAGTTCAATACAAAAAAGTGTAGTATAATGGAATTTGGAAAAAGCAAAAAACAGAATAACAGGATCATATAATTTGGGAGATGAAGGAATAAAAAAAGTAGAAAATGAGAAGGACCTGGAAGTCACTGTTATGTACGGGACATTAGTCAAGGAGTTGTGACCTTGCTGTCCTGGTGTGTGGTGTGTGAGTGGTCTCAGACCTACCCAGAGATCGGCTAATAAGGAGCTCTGAGCTCACTGCCGTAGGGTGGTGTCTGGCTGTCTCGACAGAGACTGCAGCAGATCCGAGGTGAATACACACACACACACAAACACACACACACACACACACACACACACACACACACACACACTTCAACGAATGGACGGCTTAGAAGACGTTCTGAAGAAAATTGAAGTTTTGTGAATCCCAACGCAAAGAGAAGTGCCTATTGTATTTACAGGGTGGGGGGGGAATTGCTCGTGGGGTAGTAGGAAAGTAGGGAAAGAGGAAAAGGGGAGGGATTACTGAGGGAAATGGAAGGAAATGAAGAAGGAGTAGACTTGGCCCAGGCAGACAGGCGAAAGGTAAACAAACGGCCCCCCGACCAGCTGAGCGACGATGAAATGTCTAATAAAAATGTAAAGATTAGAAGTATAGATAAGAGCAATACAGTAGAAAGTGATGAGAATATTTTCCAGGGATTTAAAGAGGGTGGGGGGGGACACAACCCCCCCCCCCACCCCACCCCCCACCCCCCACCCCCCGACTGACAAGACTAGAAGAGAAGGTCGATAAGATGATCGAGGACTTGGAGCGTAGGTTCGGTCATGTTAACAATATTATACGGAGAGTTGAAAAATTGGAAGAACTAGAGAAGGCGAACAAAAACTTAACTAAGGAAATTGAAGAATTAAAAAAACAGTTAAAAGAAGTAAAAGATGAGAATAAAGTCTTAAAGGAGAATAATAAGGAGAACAAGGAGGGTTGGAAAAAATTCAAGAAAATAGCAAAGTTGCATTCACTGACATAATCAGACAGCAAATGAATGAACAAACTGAAAACTCAGTTATTAAAGTGATGAGACAGAAGGAGAATATAGTAAGAGACTTAGCAGACAAAAAGAAATGTATAATTATATTAGGAATGGAAGAGAAACATAACCCAGATAGAACCACAAGAATCAAAGAGGAAAATGAAAAAGTAAGAAATTTACTAGAATTAGTTCAGGAAGATGAACCAGAAATAATGAAACAAATCGAAGAGAAATTCAGGCTAGGGAAATATAGTACAGACAAGACCAGACCAATTAAGATTAAATTCAGGTCACAAACTACGGCTGAGAATATCTTATCCAAAACAGGGAAACTAGCAACAAGTGAACAATATAAAAAGGTATGGATAAAAAGGGAAATGAATAAAGAGGAAAGAGAGGAAGAAAAACAGAAAAGACGAGATAAGAACGGAGTTAGAAAAAGAGAGATTCTATTGGAGAGTAGTGAATATGAAACTAAAGAAAGTCGACATACAAGAGAAAAACAAAAGGGAAACAGAGAACACAATGGAAGTGACAGAAAACTAAGAGTGTCTTACACAAATATAGATGGATTAATAACAGGATTGAATGAGCTGAATGATTATTTGAAAGAAAAAGAACCGGACATAATGGGAATTGTAGAAACAAAATTAAAAGGTCCACTACCACCCAACAGTGTAGGACATGATGCATATAATTATTGGATTAGAAACAGAGTGAAAAAGGAAGGGGGTGGAGTTATGTTCCTGACTAAGAAGGATATAAACGTGAAGTGTGTCACATATGGAAAGAATACAGTAGAGATGATAATGATGGAAGTAGAAGACAGAGATAAGAAGAACAGAAAGTTTGTGATAAATTATGTGCCCCCGAAAACAGCCTCATGGAAAGAGAGTAAACATAAAAGTATGTTAGAGGACACAAAGATAACATTAAACAAGATAATGGAAGAGGGAGGAAAAATAGTTATGATGGGCGACTTTAATTGCAAAGAAATCTGCTGGGAAGAAATGACAGTAAAGGGTGGAGACGGCTCATGGGGAAACGCTCTACTTGAGATGGTTACTGACCATACAATGACACAATGGATACAGGAGAACACTAGGTATAGAAATGAAGAAGAGCCATCGAGACTAGACCTAGTAATTACATCCGAACCTAGAATAGTGGACAAATTTGAATATAAAACACCAATAAGTAAAAGTGACCACATATTGATTGAACTGGAACTTAATGAAGAAAAATATATGAAAAGAAATGAACAATATAGAAAAGGAAGAATGATGTATGAAAAAACAAACTTTGATAAAATAAGAGAATTCTTTCAACAAGAAAACTGGGAAGAAATATACAAAGAAGAAACAACAGTGGAAGAGAAATGGAATATTTTGACAAAAATTTACAAAAAAAGGAGTGGAAAAGTATGTCCCAAGACAAAAACAAGAAAAAGAATATGTAAAATGCTGGTACAACAAAAGTTGTAGGGAGTTAAAAGACAAAAGAGACAAAGCCTGGACCAGATGGAAAAAAGACAGAAGACCTGAAAAATGGAAAATATATACCTGTTATAGAAATGAATATGTGCAGAGAGGAAAAGAGAAAATATGAAAAAGATATCATAGAAAAGTGTAAAGATCAACCAAAACTATTCTACAGATTTGCAAACAATAAACTGAAAAACAAACAAGACTTGGAGAAATTAAGACAAGAGGGAGTTGAATACACTGAAGAAATGGAAATGGCGGAAATTATGAACAAACATTTTAAATCAGTGTTTACAACCTGAAGAGATTGAATGGAAAGAGAAAGTCCCCCCTATGGAAGAAATAGAAGTAACAAAAAATGAAATATTAACACACTTGAGTAATCTTGATGTCAGAAAATCGCATGGACCAGATGAAATAGCAAACTGGATACTGAAAGAATGCAGGAATGAACTGGCAGACAAAATACATAGCATACTAAATAGTTCCTTGAAAGAAGGAAAAGTTCCAGAAGATTGGAAAAAAGCAAATATAGTACCTATATATAAAGGAGGAAATAAAGATGAACCTACCAACTATAGACCAGTCTCTCTAACAAGTACAATAACAAAATTTTGTGAAAGAATGATCAAAAGTAGATGGGTAAAATATTTAGAAAAAAACAAAGTGTTAAATCCAAGGCAATTTGAATTCAGACAAGGACGATCATGCGTCACCAATTTAATATGTTTCTATTCAAGGCTAATCGATATAATACAAGAAAGAGATGGATGGGCGGACTGTGCATTTTTAGATCTAAAGAAAGCGTTTGACAAAGTACCACATAAGAAGTTGCTTAAGAAATTAGAAGCTGAAGGAGGAATACAGGGCAAACTACTAAATTGGATGGAGGACTTTTTGCAAGAAAGAAAAATGAGAGTAGTGATAAGAAACCAGCACTCAAAATGGGATGAAGTAATAAGCGGTGTTCCGCAGGGAACAGTTCTGGCCCCAATAATGTTTGCTATCTTTATTAATGATATGGATGAAGGAATTGAAAGCTATATGAGCTTCTTTGCAGATGATGCAAAACTACTGAAAAGAGTGAAAATTGAAGAAGATTGTGAATCACTACAGAGAGATCTAAATAAAGTACAAGAATGGAGTAGGAAGTGGGAGATGGAGTTCAATACAAAAAAGTGTAGTATAATGGAATTTGGAGAAAGCAAAAACAGAATAACAGGAGCATATAAATTGGGAGAAGAAGGAATAAAAAAAGTAGAAAATGAGAAGGACCTGGGAGTCATTGTTATGAATAATATGTCACCTGAGAAACATATAAATAAGATTTTTGGAGAAACTTATAATCTAATAAGAACAATCAAAGTTGCATTTACATACCTGGATGAAGAAATGGTGAAGAAAATCCTAATCACCCTGATAAGACCAAGATTGGAATATGCAGCAACGATATGGTCACCAAGTACAAAAAAATGTATAAAAAAACTTGAAAGAATACAAAGAGCAATTACAAAACTGGCACCAACACTCTCAAAACTATCATATGAAGAGAGACTAGAAAAACTTGAACTACAGACACTAGAGCAAAGAAGAGAGAGAGGAGATTTGATAGCTATTTACAGAATCATGAAAGGCATAGAATTTACTGACAGAGAGAATCTGATAAAATGGGATGACAGAAATACAAGAGGACACGGAAAGAAAATAAAAAAAGACAGCTATAGAAGAGATTTGAAAAAGAACAGCTTTCCTCACAGAGTAATAGACAGTTGGAACAAGTTAGATGAGAAAGTGGTGTGTGCAAAAACAATACATGAATTTAAAAATAGTTTAGATAAAATGAGATATGAAGACGGGACCCCACGAGCATAGCTCCCCTTCCCGTAAAATACAACTAGGTAAATACAACTAGGTAAATACACACACACACACACACACACACACACACACACACACACACACACACACACACACACACACACACACACACACACACGCACACACACATATATATATATATATATGTATATATATATATATATATATATGTATATATATATACATATATATATATATATATGGAAGGATGGACGACAAAATGAGTGGTAGGGTGGTGAGATTAACACCGAGAATGAGAGTAAGCACGCATTACCTCACCAGATGGCAGCACTGTGTGATGAGTCGTGTAGTTCATTTCCTGTTTTACAGTCTTGTTTCCAAACGTGATAAAACTAACTTTAAAATGCCGCAGTATTGCTCTGTTCCACTGTGTTCAGCACATAAGGATGGACACAAGTTTCCGTCAGATGAGATGAATATGAAGTGGATGATAGCGATAAAACGCCTTGAACCAGGTACAAATAAGTCATGGATTCCAAGGAAATACAGTGTTGTCTGTGAAAAACATTTTACAGCAGATGACAACACGCCTGCTGTTCTTTTAGGTAAGTGATATTCAACTTTGTTGCCATTTATATATAAAGAAAAATAACAGGCACTATTCTTTTTTTAACAATTCAGCAAGATAACCCGTTCCCCATGCTGTGTCATCATGTCAAGTGTGTGTAGTAGTAGGAATTTTGTTATGGGGAACAGCCATTATTTTTCAACCCATGTACCTGACATTGTTTATATTCTCATGAAGGTAATTATGATTTTAAAGGTTTACTATTTAAATTAGGATATGTCTACAGTTACGTAGGTTTTTAACACACTTTCATTGTGATGTCTATTATGTAAAAATCATTAGAGCTACGTTTTTTTTTTCAAAGTTCTTTTATGACTCCCAAACTCAAACCCTGACCTTACCACTTACCCTAACATTACTCTATTGCTTCCTAAGATAAACAAAGAACTAAATTTTTCTTTGCTTTAATTTCAGGTTCTCGTAAGAGGCTGAAACCTGGTGCGGTTCCATCTATTTTTAATTTTAATACAACACCATCCACGTTTACCTCAACACTAAATGCAGAAAGAGTAGAAAGGGTAGCTAAGAGGAGACGTTTATTTCAAAATGAACCAGATATTCAAGTTGTTGGCAACGAAGAGGTAGTGTCAGCTGAAAGGGAAAATGAGATTCTACAAAGTGACGCTGACGGAGAGAAATAGCCACAGGACCACGGAATCCAGTGTGAGATACTAAATTCTATGAATGCTGGATTCTCTATCTTCCGGTTTAAAAATGAAAATAAGGCCATTCAGTATTATACAGGATTTAATGACTTTGCACATTTTTCCTTAATATTCTCTGTGCTTGGTCCAGCTGTCAATAATATTGATGGAATGGACTATGGTTTATTATTAGCGAAATATCAGTTGTTTTTAACTATAATCAAGTAAAGACAAGCTAAAGATGATATTGAATTATCTATTTTGTTCAGAATCAGTCAAACTTATGCGTCAAAAGTTGTGAATGTATGGATTAATTTTATGTTCTTCCAACTCCAAAAAATCAATTTTTGGCCAGAAAGAAACACAGTGCAGGACTTAATGCCAGTGAACTTCAAAAAACAATTTTCATCAACAAGAGTAATTTTGGATGCAAAAGAGGTGCAGATTAAAAAACCCAGTAATGTTAATGCACAAAGTGCAACTTTTTCGACTTGTAAAAATCGCAACACATTGAAGACAATGATCGGCTGCACTCCAGGTGGACTAATTTCTTACGTGAGTGATAGCTACGGTGGCAGCGCATCTGACAGACAGATAATCGAAAGATCTTGTTTAATACAAGGACATATGTTTGAATCTGGGGACAGTATTATGGCAGACCGTGGTATTAGAGTACAAGATTTATTTGCTTCGTTAGACGTTGAGGTGAACACTCCGACCAATAAAATGGATATTTACACAATAACAAAGGACTATTGTTACTTGGAATCGTGTTAAAAATAAGTACGATATCTTACTTTTCTATCAAATTTTCTTTCCTCCCTGAGACAAGTGCTCCTCTTGTTGCCAATTCAACTTTTAAACGCTGAACTGCCCAGTTTTCATAGGACGCCATTGTATGTTTACTACGACTGATGGTACAGTGGAACCGTCTACCGGGATAAATTGTGATGCTTACTCCCCTTGCTGGAGTGTTAATGACGTTTCGCTCTTAACAGAACTTCTTCAAAGTGTGCATACATGTGCTCCTTTCTTTATTTGACATAAGTACATACATATATACATAATTGTGAACCCACACACTATATATATATATATATATATATATATATATATATATATATATATATATATATACTGTATATATATATTATATATATATATATATATATATATATATATATATATATATATATATATACACAGGCACACACAGGCACACACACACACGCGCACACACACACACACACACAAATCCTCGGGCCACAAGCCCGCCACAGGTACATACGCCACGAGGTTTCTACGGTGGGCTCATACATGGACAGAATATCAACACATTTATAACTTGAAGGGTAATGAGAGAGAGGAATAGGGTAGGCTAGGAAAGGAACGTGGCATGATGCGAGTTATACGAGTAAATATGTTGATTTTCTGCCCATGTATGCACTCTCTCAAGAAGTTCTGTTAAGAGTGAAACGTCAGTGAAAAAAAACTCCAACGATTCTCGGCGTATATCTCACCAACCTACCACTCATTGATTGCGCGATCTTTTGATTTCAAAAGTCCATCACTCATAAACAAGCTATATAAATCGTTAGTTCGTCCACATTTGGAATATGCTGTTTCCGTATGGTCACCGAATCTCATTAAAGACATTGACAGACTGGAAAAAGTACAACGGCGAGCCACAAAACTGATTCCAAATATCAAAAATAAATCATACGAAAATCGACTAAAACGCATGAATCTGTTTTCCCTAAAAAAGCGTAGACTCAGAAGTGACTTGATACAGGTCTTTAAGATTTTAAAGGGAATTGACAACATCAAAAGTGACAACATTTTCACATTGAATGAGAATCAGACAAGAAACAATGGTCTCAAACTGTCCGGAAATAGATTCAATTTGGAAGTGGGTAGAAACAACTTTGCCAACCGTGTAGTTAATGAATGGAATAAACTTCCTGCACAGGTAGTGCAATGTAGTTCAGTTCGAAGCTTTAAGAATCATTTAGATAAATACCTAAGTAAGATGCTGTAATGATTATAATTTATCATATATTATTTGTTTTTGTTTTGTTATCTTTTGTCTGTCTGATTTTCATTTATTATTAGTTATATGTCAATTTATTATTATTTACTATTTACCTGTTTGTTTATTATTTAACTATACCTATGCATTTATTTATGTATTTTATTTGTTATTTACATTATTATAGTTTTTATTTATTATTTTATTATTAATATGATTTTTTTTCGCATCCGACCTAGAAATGGATCAAAAGGTCTCCTGTCGGTATGCTCCGCCTTTGTAATCCTTTGTAATATATATATATATATATATATATATATATATATATATGTATATATATATGTATATATATATATATGTATATATATATATATATATATATATATGCGCCGATCTGGAGTCTGGAATCCATGTTGAAAAGGGAGAAGCGTAAACACCAGACTCAAAGTCTAGTGTTTACGCTTCTCCCCTTTAAATATATATGTATGTTTATATATATATATATATATATATTTATATATATATACATATATTATATACATATTTATATATATATGAATGGAATCATCAGTGACGATGATGTCGATCAATTACATCCGACTGTAGTCCCCGGATTTGAACCTGAGTTCGTTAAGTTCTACTGCCGTCACCTTATGAACTGAGCTATTGACCCTATGTAAGTTATCACCCTAGAAGTTAATCTACTTCGCGAGGAACTGAGTCGACTGCTAACTGCCGTCAGTACTTATTGTTTCACAGCAACCCAGGACATCTTAGATAGTGGTTAAGACTGTTACGTTTCCTTGATGGACTTGTCGTCGTTGTCATACCTGAATGGAATCACCAGTGACGGTGATGTCGATCCAATAATTCCGACTGTTGTCCCCGGATTAGAACTTGGGCTCGTGAAATAATAAGTACGGACGGCAGTCAGCAGTCGACATAGTTCCTTGGCAACTAGATTAACTTCCAAGGTAAAGAATTTTATAGAGTCAATAGCTCAGTAGGTAAGGCGACGGCTGCGGAAATCACGAACCCAGGTCCGATCCCGGGGACAACATTTGGAATTATTTGATCGACATCACTGTCACTGCTGATTCCATTCAGGTATGATAACAACGATAGTTCCATCAAGGAAACGTAACAGTCTTAACCACTATCTAAGATGCCCTGGGTCACTGTGAAATAACAAGTGCGGACGGCAGTTAGCATTCGACGTAGTTCCTCGGGAAGTAGATTAACTTCCAGGTTGATTACTTTCATAGGGTCAATAGCTCAGTCGGTAGGGCGACGCCAGGGGGAATTCATGAGCCCAGGTTGAAATCCGGGTACGATAGTCGGGATTATTTGATCGACATCACCGTCGCTGGTGAATCCAATTCAGGTGTGACAACGACGATAAGTCCACCAAGGAAACGTAACAGTCTTAATCGCTATCTAAGATGCCCTGGGTCACTGTGAAATAATAAGTACGGACGGCAGTTAGCAGTCGAGTTAGTTCCTCGGGAACTTGGTTAACTTCCAGAATGAAAACAATTGCTCAGTCGGTAAGGCAACGGCAGTAAGAATTTACGAGCCCAGGTTCTAATCCCGGGGCTATAGACGGAATTATATATATATATATATATATATATATATATATATATATATATATATATATATATGTGTGTGTGTGTGTGTGTGTGTACACAAACGACAGTTTATCGTAAAGTGTTAATTATCACTGAAGTTATTCAGCTATGTCGATGAAATTTTGTCAGTGTAATCACTGGTCCTCATGTGAATGATGGTGCAAAAATGTTCTCTTTTTTATACAGGTGACGCTAGATGTCACTAAACTGCAAGATGGAGAAGATTGAGGCTCGCAGCATTTCAAGGGTTTTACAGTGCCCGGCAAATCCGTGATGAAATAAAGGTTATGGTGATGATTGCCCGTCATATGACACTGTTGTGAGATGGAAAAGGAATTTCCAAACTGGGCACATGTCCCTTACAGACAATCCAAGAACTGGACGACCATCTCTCACGGACAATGCGGCCACAATGAAGAAAGTGGAGGATCTTATCCTGGAAGACCGACGAGTAATCATCCACGAGATCATGCATGAGACTGGTTGCGGCAGTGTGTGGACAGATTATTTCATCAACCCTATCTTCTAACTCCCTTTCCACCCCTTAATTCATTCTCACCCCCTAATTCATTCTCACCCCCTCGTTTCTCACTCTATCCAGCCTAATAACCCCTATCATACTTCTCAGGCATTTCATCCCAAACACATTTAAACTCTTCCTCTCTTACGTTCCATGTTTTGCCCCATACAGTGTTGTCGGCACAATCGCTCACAAACTTCCCAAAACGAAATTCCTCTTGCACTCCCACCCTGCCTCATAACATTTCATTGGCAACAAAAAATTATTAAGTTTCGTGATATAAATATATATATATATATATATATATATATATATATATATATATATATATATATATATATATATATATATATATATATATATATATATATATATTTATATATATATATATATGTACATATATATATATATTATATATATATATATATATATATACACATAGTTTTCATTTACTTGTATTTTGCGGGAAGAGAGCTATGCTACATGTAGTCAAAGGCTAGTTTAAGTGATTTTAACAAGTTAAAAGTTTCTCCGACTAATTTGTTGACTGTTTAGTGTCATGTTTACTTTTTTAACTTCCTTTGTACCAATTCTATATTGACCCAAGATTCTATTTTTGCCTTTTCCAAATATAATGGAATATTACATTTCTTAATATTGATGTTTATTTCACTCTTCTGACTCCATTTCCAGATTTTGTCCAGGTCTTCTTGAAAAGATTTGCAGTCTTCCTCTGTACTTACTCTCTTTAATAGTTTCGCATCGTCTGCAAAAAAAGTTCATATAACATTCCACGCCTTTATCCATGTCATTTATATAAATAGCAAACATTATCAGAGCCAATACAGAGCCTTGGGGTACTCCGCTTATCATATCTTCTCAATTTGAGTTCTTGTCTATAAGTGCCACCCTCATTTTTCTTCCGTTCAATAAATCTTTCATCCATTCCAATAATTTTCCTTGTATTCCACCTATTGTTTCAATTTTTCTTAGTAGCTTTCTGTGTGGTACTTTGTCAAAAGCCTTTTGTAAGTCCAAGAAAGCACAATCTGCCCATCCATCTCTTTCTTGTATTATTTCTATTAATCTTGAGCAAAAGCATATAAAGTTTGTAGTACATGATCTTTTACTTCTAAAACCAAATTTAGGATTTAGTATTTTGTTCTCTTCCAAGCTTTTAATCCATTTATTTTTAATAACCTTTTCGCATATTTTTGCTATTGTGCATGTAAGGGATACCTGTCTATAATTTGTTGGATTTTCTTTGTCTCCTTTGTATATTGGTACATTATTTGCAGTTTTCCAATCTTGTGGTACTTTTCCTTCTTTGAGCGAGAAGTCTATTATCTTGTGCATTTTGTCTGTTAGTTCATCTATACATTCTTTCAATATCCAGTTCGCAATTCCATCCTGCCCGTATGACGTTCTGAAGTCTAGGTTCTTTATTTAACCCCTTATTTCTTTCTGTATCACTGTTATTTCTTTCATTTCGGGGGATCTTTCTCACTGTCCTTCATCACAAATTTGTGAGCTTTCAATTGTAAATACAGACCTAAAATGCCTGGTCATTACTTCAGCCATTTCTACATCTTCTATATATTCTTTATTTCCTTCGCGCAGTTTCACTATTTCATGTTTGTCTTTTAGTTTGTCATTTACATATCTGTAAAATAGTTTAGGTTGGTCTTTGCATTTGTCTATTACATATTTTTTGTAGTTTAATTCTTTTTTCCTCCCTGTGATCTACATATTCATTTCTCAGTTTGATGTATGTTTGCCATTTGGATTTTTTTTGTTGTTGTCTTTTTTCCATCTTTTCCAGGCTTTGTCTCTTCTATCTTTAGCACCAGTACACTTTTTGTTATACCAACACTTTATGTAAACCATTTTTTGTTTCTTCTTAGGTACATATTTATTTATCTGTTCCCTCCTTGTACATACATACATACATATACCAAGGCTTTTTCCCCCTTCCAAGGGAGGTAGCCAAAAAGGGAAAGGCATAAAAACACTCCCACCCATTTCATCCCTAAATACACTCCACACCCCTCCCACCCTCCCTCTCATCTGAGCACCTCCTGGATGACGGGTCATCCCTGCACCCTGCCCACCGCCCTGGGTCAGAAGCAGTGTCGCAAGACACAGCACATCCACAGCAAGGCCGCTTCATTTAATCGGCGACCCCCCCCCCTATCCGTCCCCCCCCCCTTGCATATAAGAAGAGGACGGGGAGGAATCCCTTCGGGCTGCGTCAAAATTTACTCACACATACTACACCACCCCCAACCCCCCCGCCCATTCCTCCTCATGCAATTACAACATCATCCATATACAACCATTCTCCACTCACCTCTGTCTTCCGTCCTCTCCCTTCCTTCCTCAACAGACATTCCCCTCTTCCCCAAAGCCCCCTTCACCCCATCCATCCACCTCATCCTAGGACGTCCCCTCATGTTCACTCCCTCCACATCTGCCTTCCATACCTCTTTTACTAGTCTTTCTTCACTCATTCTTTCCATGTGTCCAAACCATCCTAATATTCTTTCATCAACCCTATCTCCCAAATCCTTTTTCACCCGTTCTCCTCCTCACCTCATTTCTCACTGTATCTAGCCTAGTAACCCCCACCATACTTCTCAGACACCTCATCTCAAACACATTCAAACTCCTTCTCTCTTCTTCTCTTATGTTCCACGTTTCTGCCCCATACAGTGCTGTTGGCACAATCACTCCTTCATACAGTCTCCTCTTCGCATCCATTCCCAAATGTCTATTCCTCATTACACTCTTTAATCCACCAAGGCATTTACTCGCTTCTCTCAATCTACATTCTACCTCCACCTTTTCCTGCTACACTTGCACCCAAGTATCTAAAACTATCCACTTCCTCCAGTCGCTCTCCCTTAATGTTCACTTCCAGTCTACTGCCACTTTCACCCCTTGTACATCTCATCACCTTACTTTTACCCACATTTATCTTTAGCTTTCTTCTATCACATACTCTCCCAAACTCTGCCACCAGCTTCCTCAATCCCTCCTCTGACCCTGCCACAAGCGCAGTGTCGTCCGCAAACAACAGCTGGCTCACCTCCCACTTTTCTCCATTTTCTTTAACCATCTCCAATCCCTGACCCACTACCCTAGCATTCACCTCTCGCACCACCCCATCCATGTATAAGTTGAACAGCCAGGGCGACATAACGCATCCTTGACGAAGTCCCACCTTTACTTCAAACCACTCACTCTCTCCATTTCTAATCCTGACACAAGCTCTACTACTCTCATAAAAACTCTTGACAGCTCCCAAAAGCTTTCCTCCTATCCCATAAATCTGCATAACCTCCCACAGTGCCTTTCTGTCTACCCTATCATAAGCCTTTTCCAGATCCATAAAAGCCCAAAAAACATCCTTCCCCTTTCCTATAGCTTTCTCACATATCTGTCTTACCACAAAGATCTGATCTACACAACCTCTACCTGTCCTAAATCCACACTGTTCCTCACCAATTACTCCTTCTGTTCCTCTCCTAAACCTCTCAATTAAGATCCTCCCATAAGCCTTCCCTACTACACTTAACAGGCTAATCCCTCTGAAACTACTACATTCACACTTGTCCCCTTTTCCCTTGTAAAGAGGAACTATACAGGCACTTCTCCAGTCCTCCGGTAGTCTACCCTCTCTCCAGCAAACATTAAATAACCTCACCAACCAGTCCACCATCACTGAACCTCCCTTTTTCAGACATTGATATTCACTTCTAAGCCTGAAATTGTACTTTTCTCTAAATATATTCCATTTCTCTTCCATCTTTGTTTCATTTGAAAAAAAAAGTCCAGTTAACCTTTATAAAAAATCTTAGTTTTCCAAAGTCTATTTTGTTGTAGAGTAATCTTCCTTCTCTATGTTTATCAATTCTTCTCACATAATTTTGTTCTTTAAGTTTGAACTCTATTAGTATGTGGTCACTCTCCCCAATTAGTGTCTTGTAATTCATTTTATCCACAATTTCAGGCTTAGAAGTGAATATCAAGTCTAGTCTCAATGGTTCTTCATTGTTTCTATATCTGGTATCTTCCTTGACCCATTAAGTCAATGTATAATCAATGGTTAAATCCAGTAGAATGTTGCCCCAGAGTTCCTCTCCACCTTTCATTGTCATTTCTTCCCAATTTATTTCCTTTGCATTAAAGTCACCCTTAATAACTTTGTTTCCTCCTCAATCAGTATCTCAGATAATTCAATCTTTGTGTCTTCCAGTGATTTTGAATGATCGCTATCAGACCAAGCCTGTGTTTTGGGGGGCACATATGCTACTATAAATTTGATAAATTTTCTGCTATTTTCAACTTTGTGATCAATTCCACATTATATCTACTTTCTGTTATCTTTATCACAGTTAAGCCCTTTCTAGTCAGTTAACATGACTCCTCCCCCCTGCTTATCCATTCTAGTTTTCAACCAGTGGTTGTATAAACCTTGTTCCACCATACTTGATGATATAAGACCTTTCAATTTGGTCTCCACAATTCCCATTATATCTGGTATCTCTATTAACAAATAGTCATTTAATTCATTTATTCCAGAAATCATACCGTCCATGTTTGTGTATGCCACTTTTATTTATTCATTTATTTATTTTTTATGTTTTTTGGTGTATGTGTGTGTATTTACCTAGTTGCATTATACGGGAAGGGGAGCTATGCTCGTGGTGACCTGTTTTTGTATCTCGCAAGATCAAATTCGTAAATTCTTGTATTGTGTTTGCACACACTATTTCTTCATCCAATTTGTTCCATATATCTATCACTCTGTGTGGGAAGCTGTTCTTTTTCAGGTCTCTTCTGTAGTTATCCTTTTTGAGTTTCATTGCATGTTCTCTTGTTTTTCCTCTGTCCCACTTTAATAAGTCCTCTCTATCAAGGCATTCTTTTCCTTTCATAATTTTGTAGATGGCTAGTAGGTCCATTTGTTCTATTCTTTGTTCCAGGGTTGGCAATTCCAGTTCAGCCAGTCTTAGTTCATATGTCAGGTTTGAAAATGTTGTTTATATGTCAGGTTTAGGGAATGTATTCTTGTCTCTTCCCTGTGCAGGGTAGAGAGATAGGATTCTGTCTAGGCCCCTGCAGGGCTGTGCTACTCCCGATCCTCAAGCAGCGTGACCACTGGGGCTCTAGCTCCTGCTGTACGAGTTGGAAGACTAAATTTGTCATTAGGTGGGGGAGAAGTTTGACAGTGTCTGGCAATACTGTCAGTCTCAGTTGGTTGGTCATTTCCGGCCTCAACTCCCAGATGGCAGTCTAGCCCAAGGGAACCACTTAGAGGCAGTAGTTAGTGGTTTTCCTTCAACCTATTTTCAAAATTAAGAGAGGAAGAGGAGGCGAATCAAGTAGAGAAGGAAAGGTAAAAGGTGCAGATGGAGAGATGATAATGGAAGAGAAGGCAGTAAGGGGAAGATAGGCAGAGTATTTTAGGGAGTTGCTAAATATGAAGGAGGATAGGCGGGGAAGATAGTTGCAGTGGGAAGTGCTAAGAAAATGACCATGATGAGTGAGGAAAATGTAGGAGAAATAAGGAAGGATGAAGTGAAGGCAGTTGTTAAGATGATGAGAGCAGGTAAGGCACCTGGTCTGGATGGATGCCATGCAGAATGTCTAAAAAAAGGAGGTACAGTGATGGTGGACTGGCTGGTAAGGTTATTTAATGTTTGTTGGAGAGAGGGTAGAGTGCTGGGGGACTGGAGTGCCTGTATAGTTCCACTTTACAAGGGAAAAGGGGTTTTAGAGGGATTAGCTTGTTAAGTGTAGTTGGGAAGGCTTACGGAAGGATATTGATTGAGAGGATTAGGAGATGAACAGAGGGAGTAATTGGCAAGAAACAGTGTGGATTTAGGACAGGTAGAAGTCGTGTAGATCAGATTTTTGTGGTAAGACAGCTATGTGAGAAAGCTATAGAAAAAGGTAAGGAATTTTTTGGGGGCTTTTATGGATCTGGAAAAGGCTTATGACAGGGTAGACAGGAAGGCACTGTGGAAGGTTTTGCAGATATATGGGATAGGGGGAAAGCTTCTAGTTGCTGTCAAGAGTTTTTACGAGCGTAGTAGAGCATGTGTCAGGATTAGAAATGGAGAGAGCGAGTGGTTTGAGGTAAAAGTGGGACTTCATCAGGGATGTGTTATGTCGCCTTGGCTGTTCAACTTATACAAGGTGGTGGGGCAGGGATTGGAGACGTTTAAAGAAAATGGAGAAAAGTGGGGGTGAGCCAGCTGTTGTTTGCGGATGACACTGTGCTTGCAGCATGATCAGAGGAGGGATTGAGGACATTGGTGACAGAGTTTGGGAAAGTGTGTGAAAGAAGTAAGTTGAAGATAAATATGGGTAAAAGTAAGGTGATGAGATGTACAAGGGGTGAAAGTGGTAGCAGACTGGAAGTGAGCATTAAGGGAGAGTGACTGGAGGAAGTGGATAGTTTTAGATACTTGGGTGCAAATGTGGCAGGAAAGGGTGGAGTGGAGGTAGAATGTAGATTGAGAGAAGTGAGTAAATGCTTTGGTGGATTAAAAAGTGTAATGAGGAAGAGACATTTGGGAATGGATGCTAAGAGGAGACTGTATGAAGGAGTGATTGTGCCAACAACACAGTATGGGGCAGAAACATGGAACATAAGAGGAAGAGAGAAGGAGTTTTATTGTGTTTGAGAAGTATGATGGGAGTTACTAGGCTGGATAGAGTGAGAAAGGAGGAGGTGAAGAGGAGAAAAGGGGTGGTAAGGGAGTTGGGAGATAGGGTTAATGAAAGAGTATTAGGATGGTTTGGACACATGAAAAGAATGAGTGAAGAAAGACTATTAAAAGAGGTATGGAAGGCAGATGTGGAGGGAGTGAACATGGGGGGGGGGCATCCTAGGATGAGATGGATGGATGGGGTGAAGGGGGCTTTGGGGAAGAGGGGAATGTCTGTTGAGGAAGGAAGGGAGAGGACAGAAGACAGGGGTGAATGGAGAATATATGGATGTTGTGATGCATGAGGTGGAATGGGTGGGGTGAGGTAATGTGTGTGAGAAAAATTTGATGCAGCCCGAAGGGATTTCTCCCCATCTGCTTTTCTGCATGGGGGAACGGAGAGGGGGGTTCACTGATTTAATGAAGCAGCTTTGCTGTAGATGTGCTGTGTCTTGCGACACTGCCTCTGACCCAGGGCAGTGGACACGGTGCAGGGATGACCCATCATCCAGGAGGTGCCAAGATAAGAGGGAGGGTGGAGGGGAGTGGAGGGCATTTAGGGATGGAATGGGTGGGAATAGTTTTTATGCCTTTTTCTTTTTGGCTACCTCCCTTTGTAAGGGGGGTAAAGCCTTGGTATATGTATATGTATGTATTTTTGAAACCCACTTAAGACCTCGCCTCCACTTTTGTAGGCAGTAGACGAGACAGATAGGGATACATTTGGGGATGAGAAGGGAGAAGGGAAGTTAAAGCGAGTTGGAGGGAAATTTGATAATGACTGATTATACTGCCAGTCTCAGACACTGACTCACCTTTGGAACCTCCCAGGTAGGAGCAGGTACCAAGGAGCTCCACCTACAAGGTGGGGCAACAGTTGGCCCTCCTCCCCAAGCTGCCCTATTCCAGAGTCTCACCTCGAGATCCTCTTCTGTGCTGGAAGACGAGATGAAGAGTTCCAGGACCCCAAACCAAAATTCCTGACAGGTACAGGATACCTGGGAAAGTTGGTCTTTGATCTGCCGGGGGAGCAGGAGGCATCAAGGAAGTGAAGTGGGAAGAGGTGATGATGGGGAGAGGGAAAAGGGAAATGGGCAGGGAGGAGGAGGAAGAAGGGAAGGGGAGAAGTGGAAGTAAGAGGGGAAGAAGAGATGGAAGAAGAGAGGGTAGGAGGAAATGAAGGAGGAGGAGGGGAAGGAGTAAGAGGAAGAGGAGGGGAAGGAGTAAGAGGAGGTGGGGAAGGAGTAAGAGGAGGTAGGGAAGGAGGAAGATGAGGTGGGGAAAGAGAAAGAGGAGGAGGGTAAGGAAGAGGGAAAGGAGGAACAGGAGGAGGGGTTGGAGGGAAGGAAGGAGAAAAGGAGATAGAGAAAGAATTCTAAGTGAAGAGAGAGATGAGAAGAGAGATCTGAGAAGAGAGAGATGAGAAGAGAGAGATGGGGAGAAGGTGAGGGGGAAGGCATGGAAGGAGTGGTTAGGCAGGGAAGGCAAATGCCATCCCCTCCTCTCTTCTCCCCCTTTCTACAAGTACTTGAAAAAATTCGGTTTCAAAAATAAAACCAAGCTCAAGGAGAACAACTTTACTATTTATAAAATTTATTTGAGAAATTAGAGCAACTCAACGACACATAAATGATGACAAAAATTCATGTTTATTTCCCTTGGCAGAAGTGGCCCTTTAAAAATAACCATAACCACTGTGCTCATCAAATAAGATCACTTTCGTTTATTCACAATTTTCTTTATTCACAAAGAAAATGAAGACGTAATAGTTAAAGCATTAATGCGATTATGAACTGGGATAATTTTCAACGAGTTTCACATAAATTAAGTTCCGTTCTAATACCATAAGACAATACAAAAGGATGCACTTTTGAACAAAGATTTCACAATAACGGATGCACAGATGTAATACTATATCCCAATATGAACATAGATTTCACACTTAAACTGATACATATGTGCTTCTATCTCAACTAAAGTAGAGGTGGTTCGAGGCTGCCAGGTGGCGAGTTTTTAGTAAGGGCACACTACATTAAATTCCCTGCCTCAAAAGTCCTTTTCAAGGAGGCACCGTCCAAAACCTTTTTGAGAGTGAACTCTTGTAAAGTTAAGTTGAATCAAACAAAAAGTCAATGGATCATACCTATTCACCGATACCAAGGTTTCCATGAAATTATAACTTAAAAAGCCCCTTCCAAGCAATTCAATCTCCAAATTTCACTCCCACATAAGGATCATACAGGGAATCCATGTTGGAAGAGGTAAATTTCCTGAGAATATCATTTCATGATTTCCATCCTACAAATACCAATGGGATGAAGCCCTGAAGATGAAATTGTTATTCATGTTTCTAATCTACTTTAGCAAAAATAAAAGACCAGTTGTTATATAACAATGGGATATTTTTCAAAACTTTGCTTAACCAAAGTCCCAAGCTACATATTCTTTCTTTGTGTGTGTGTGTGTCTATATATATTATATATATATATATATATATACATACACATATATATATATATATACATACATATACATGTATATGTATGTACATATACATATTTACATACATATATATACATACATATACATATATACACATATATACATACATATGTATACATATATACATACATACGTATACATATATACATACCTACATATACATATATACATACATACATATATATATATATATATAAAATCCCACCAGTAGCACTAACATGTTAATTTTCCCTTCCAAGAACCTTCTAATTTGATCAATTTGCAGACTAATACCACTACTGCCACTTTTTTTACATACATGTTTATCTCAATGCTATCTAACAGCCACTGAAAGAATGCTGATCACTTTCAAATTCTACTATCCCTATGTTCTGCTACCCTTCTTAAATCTTTCATTTACCACCTGTATAATTTCTCCTCTTCAGCATGATATTGCCCCAAAGATAAAAACTGTTTATAGGCAATGAAATAAAACATCTACCAGCATTTCTTAGCTCCAAAAGAATACTGTAAATACAGCTATCCAACACTTTTCTGCTGAATCCCAACAATATCAAACATATTAATCCTTGAGATATAATCACAAAGCTTTTAAGAAATGTACAAATTCTCAGTTCTATGCAATGCTTATAAATGGTAAACACTTGATTACTAGCACAGCTGTAAGACTCTTCCAAAGTTGGTACTACATTCACAAATCCTGCAATGTGAGATTACAAAATTTCACGTTACATCAAAGATTTTTGTGTTATTCCTACAATATGTGATAAAAACACTGTTAGAACAAAGGGTTCAATATAATATCTGGACCACATATGATGAACCCTGCCCTACAGCAACTTTATCGCCTATATCTGTATCTTTTGAAGTGAAACCACAGCTGAAATATATTGTTATGAAACTGACATCTAAATCCTCTCTTGTATGAATACTCCCATTCACGATTTACAATCTTAAAAGCAATATCTTCATACGGAGGTCCAGCAGTGAATTTGAGCAAGGCAAAATCTTTGTTTCCTTCACATGGAATGAGCTCATACTGTGGAGTCTTGCCCTTGTCCATAAGGTCAGGATAGAAAATGTTGAACTTGTACCCTTGAACAATCTTGGGAGGTGGGTTATCCATGTCGTAATGAGTCTGGTTATATTTGTTCCACTCGAAGCCTGTGTGCACACGATTGAAGTACCTGGGTTTTCTGGGTCGGTACTTGTCTGACCACAGATACTGGGAGTTCTCCAGCTTGGCTTCAACACTGAACTGTGCTTCATCACTGAAATGGGGAATACAGAAGCTTGAATTACAGGAAAGTCTAAAGGTGATATTCAGCCATTACCACCCCCTGGAACTAATGACAGCTATATGTGTGGTGGTCCCGCAAGACAGATACCACCAGAGAATCTTCTTCTTGTCACCCATCTTCAAAACCTGTCCACCCTTTCACCTCCATCAGGAGGTCTCAGATGCTGACACCTGGTTTTCAGACTAGGCCCAGGATCTCTTTCTATCAACTTTTAAATGTATTTCTTAAACTTTTTTACATGTGGACAGCTGACAACCTGCAAATGCTTCCTTTCCTGTACAGTGAGTCCTTGTTATACGGTACATATGCATTCCTGAACACCTTACTCCAAATTGAAATTACTGTATACTGAACCCAAGTTTTGACGTACCTTCTCCCTGCTCTTTCCTCTTCAAAATATCTAATTTTACCTCCAAAACATGAGCGGATACCGTATCTGTGAATTTTTCTTACCGTAAATAGAATCGAGGGTAGTAATTACCAAATACCATAACTGTGAATTTACTGGATAAAGAATTACCATATAAGGAGGACTCACTGTACAACTTTCAGCTGGTGAAATGGAAACTGTCCCACACTTATAGAATACAGTCTGAAGTTTCCTCCCAGAAAGATATGTGGGAGGGCCTGTGGATTTTGCCAGCCACTGTGGGGCTGTAGGTTTTCCACTAGGTGACTCTTGATGCAACAAGAACTATTGCTCACTAATATAGGACTATGTGTTTTCAAACATATCCACCTTTATGGTATCCCTTAAGAAAGGAAGATGTCAAATGACTGAAGGCCTAACCCCATGCTAATAGATTTCATGTAATGAGAACAGAAGGTAACGAATAATCAAATAACTTACTTGGTCATAGCTCGCCGAGCCTCCTGTTGCATGGCCTTTTCCTCTGCCGTCATGACACTTTCCACTGCCTGGCCTGCGCCTACCACCCGTCCTCTTGCCCATACCAGTCTCTGCGCATCCTCAGCCTCATCAACGACCACAGTTCCCGGCTCTAAAGAATCTTGCTGCAGCCTTGTTGGAGAATAGCGTCCTGAGTCATAGGCTGTGATGGCAGCATCTATGATGGCATCACCTTCACACCCTGAGTCCCAGCTATCTGTGTCTTCCTTGTCACTGCTGGATGAAATGGATTACAATTGATAAATATGCTAGCAGAAGGATTTTTTGGCACAACATGGCCAGATACACAATAAATGAATGAACAGATCTATCTATCTACAAACCAAGGGCTTCTTCTCCCTTACAAGGGAGATAGCCAAATCTAAAGGCAAGTACACCCACTCCCATCCACCCCCCCCTTTCCTCCCTCTCATCTTATTGTAGGTCCTTATGGATGATGGGTCGTCCCTGTATCCCACTCACTGCCCTGGGTCAAAAGCAATGGAGCCAGACACAACATATCCACAGCACGGCTGCTTCAATTAAATGCCCCCCCCCCCTCTGTCCCATTTTGCAGAAAAAAGAGAGAGACAGATGGGGAGTTCTCTCTGGGCTGCATCAAAATATCATTCATGTATGGTTCCAACTTAATCTTTATCTTTGATTTCCAATTATCATACTTAAATTTGAACTCATGTATTGTTTGAGCTTGGGCTATATCACTTATGCTATTCCACATATACATCTATATGGAAAACTGTATTTCTTGCCATCCTTTTGATATATGTTTTTTCTTAATTTACTTCCATGGCCTCTTAGAGCCCTTCAATCCTTAATCAGGAGATTTCTTCTAATAATGCAATCTATCCCTTTTAGTGACCTGAATATGGTAATTATGTCACCTCTTTCTCTCTGATCTTTCAAAGGTACAGACCCAGTACTTTTAGTCTTTCCACATATGGCTTATTTGCCAGGCAGAGGACCAGTTTGGTTGCTACCCTTTGTATTTTCTCAACCTTGCTTATATCCTTCACTGTGTGGGTATCATATTACTGAAACTTATTCCAGTCTTGGTCATATCAGGGTTTCAATAAGCTTTTTCATTATCTCTCCATCCATATAATGGAATACCACTTTAATCTTATGCTGTAGTCCATATGTCTCTCCCACAATCTTTCTGATATGTATGTCAGGAGGTGCCAAGATAAGAGGGAGGGAGGAGGGTGGAGGGGAGTGGAATATATAGGAAATGGAATGGATGGGAGTGGTTTCTATGCCTTTTTCTTTTTGGCTACCACCCTGTGTAGGGGGAAAAAGCCTTTGGTATATGTATGTATGTATGTATGTCAGGTGACAGGTTGTCTTTTTTCATCCCTCCCATGTCTTTCTCCTCTTTTGCTTTTGTAATGTGTTCGCTTTCCAAGGAATTGTTTAAGGATGGCCCTTTGCCGCTATTGTCAATTTCCAGTATTTTGCATTTTTTTTTTTAGTACTGAACTGAATTTATCATTCTTGGCTCCATGCAAAAATAGTATCTAGATCTTTTCGCAATATTCTACTGTCCTTCTTATTCTTCACTCTTCTCATGATTTTTGCATCATCTGCAAACATGTTGGCATAGCTTGTTGTTCCTTCCATCATGTCATTAACCTCTTCACTCCGGGCCAAAATCTCGAGGGCAGCATTAGCTGTCAGATGTATGTGTCGTAATAATACTCGCATCATAAAATATAGTCACCGCTTATATCGATCGTTCTCTCTTTCACCCGTGAATTTTGATAACCATAGAAAATGTGATGAAGACAGTTTAGAGAGTATGTCATTATGCAGGGGCAACTACAATAAATATAATCAAGACGCCGATATGGCAGCCTCGCATATCCACTTGCTCCTCATGCCGCCTACGTATGCGGCACCGTATGGAAGGGGTTAACATAGACAAGAAACATTATTGGTGCAGGCACTGAACCTTGTGGAACTCCACTCCTTACTGCTCTCCAGCTCATCTTGTCTTTTACTACTGTCCTTATGTACTTTTCCTTCAAAAAGAGTTGATGAGCGGTGCAACTGTCCAGTACAAGAAGGACTTTGGAATCCTTACTCAACCTCTGCTGATGAAGATGCTCCTTCACTTCCACTACAAAAGCATGGAAGAACCACCACTTGAAAAGTTCTGCCGTCATCCACACATTGCTGTTAGCATTATAATGGACTAGCAAATGATGGACATTTTTAAATGCCCTGGGTTTCTTAAATTTGCCAATCACAAATAAAGTAAGCTTGTGGGTTCCAGTCCACATGGAAAAATGGTAATCTGGTCCTTGTTGTGCTTGAATCCAACAGCCCCCTTTTCCTTGAGTCCAGCTACAGTTGAGCTGAGCAAACGCCTAAAAAGTGCTGTTTCTTCAGCATTATAAACATGGTCTGGGTTAACATTATGCTCACATATGAGGCTAGAGAAAATTTCAGCATAATTTTCAGCTACATCATGATTTGCTGAGCAATGTTCACCACTGATTTCCAGCTTCCTGATGCCGTGACGAGTCTTACAGTTGTGCAGCCATCTGATGGAAAAATTACATTCATTTTCAATCTCCAAATCTGCCCATAGCTTCTTGGCCTCCTCAATGAGCATAGGCCCGATGACAGGTTTAACTTTGGAGCATTGACTGGTAAACCAAATGTAGAGAACCCAGTCCAATTCGTCCACTTAGGTCTCTTCAATGACTTCCTCTTGTCAATTAACCCCTTCCATACGGTGATGCCTACATAAGCGTCATGAGGAGGAAGTGGGTACGCGAGGATGCCGATGTTGGCGTCTTGATTATATTCATTGTAGTTGTACCTGTGTGACCCCCATACTCTGTAAACTGGCTTCATCACATTTTCTATGGTAACAAGATTCACGGGTGAAAGAGAGAACGATCGATACAGTCATGACTTTATTTTTTATAATGCGAGTATTATGATGCAACATCGTCTGTCTGGCAGCTAATGCTGCCCTCAAGATTTTGACCTGGAGTGAAGTGGTTAACAATAGAGGGGCTTCTGTGTTAGCAACGAAAGACTGGAGCTTGTCCTTCTGTTTCTTGAGGTCATACAGCATCGACAAACTCACATTGAATTCCACTACCACCTTGCTTCAGCTCTCTCCCTTCTCCATCTGTTTTACAAGCACTATCTTCTTTGACAGCGTCACAACAAAGTGCCTGCTCTTCTCCATAGTCTTATTCTGTGGTGGGGCCATGGTGAGATATAGTAGCTAGCATAGACACACCAATATAAGCTGATAAAGAGGAGACAAACACAGTGGATGCAACAGGTAATATAGCAGTGACTCAGAGGGCTGTGCCCAGTAGCTTGGATGACTGTTACTAGAACATTGTTGCTCTACCCACATTGTTTGCCTGCCAAGAATGTGCATGAAATTCAAATACTGGCATTGTCGTGCATTAATATTTACATTTAATCTTATTAATAGGGCCTGTCAAAAAGGTGTTATATCAGGATTGCCATTATACTGGACATTGGATAATCGGAATTTTGCTGTATGTATGTATATATATACAGTATATATATATACATACATACATATACCAAAGGCTTTTTCCCCCTTATAAGGGAGATAGCCAAAAAAGCCAAAAAAACAAAGGTATAAAAATCAGTTCACCCATTCCATCCCTATCACACTCCACACTATTCCCTCCCTTTTATTTTGGCACCTCCTGGATGATGGGTCATCCCTGCATCTTGTCCACTGCCCTGGGTCAGAAGCAGTGTTGCAAGACTCAGCACATCCACAGCAAGGCCACTTCATTATATTGGTGACCTCCCCTCTCCATCCCCACATGCAGAAATGGAGAAGACGGTGAGAAATCCCTTTGGGCTGCGTCAAATTTTTCTCATACATACTCCCTCACCCACCATCCCCCACCCAATACTTTCCATGCATGAGAGCATCATCCATACAAAACCATTCTCCATTCACCCCTGTCTTCTGTCCTCTCCCATCCTTCCTAAATAGACATTCCCCTCTTCCCCAAAGCCCCTTTTACCCCATCCATCCATCTCATCCTAGGTCGACCCCTCATGTTCACTCCTTCCACACCTCTTTTACTAGTCTTTCTTCATTCATTCTTTCCATGTGTCCAAACCATCCCAATACTCTTTCATCCACCCTATCTCCCAACTCCCTTACCACCACTGTTCTCCTCCTCACCTCATTTCTCACTCTATCCAGCCTAGTAACCCTTATCATACTTCTCAGACACCTCATCTCAAACTCCTTCTCTCTTCCTCTCTTATATTCCATGTTTCTGCCCCATACAGTTCTGTCGGCAAATCATTCCTTCATACAATCTCCTCTAAGCATCCATTCCCAAATGTCTAGTTCTAATTACACTTTTTAATCCACCAAGGTATTTACTCGCTTCTCTCAAATTACACTCTACCTCCACTTCCACTCCTCCCTTTCCTGCCACATTCGCACCTAAGTATCTAAAACTATCCACTTCTTCCAGTCTCCCTTAATACTCACTTCTGCTGCCACTTTCACCCCTTGTGTATCTCATCACCTTACTTTTACCCACATTTATCTTCAACTTCCTTCTTTCACACTTTCCCAAACTCTGTCACTAACTTCCTCAATCCCTCCTCTGATCCTGCTACAAGCACAGTGTTGTCCATAAAAAATAACTGGCTTATCTCCCACTTATCTCTGTTTTCATTAACCATCTCCAATCCCTGACCCACCACCCTTGTATTTACCTCTTGCACCACCCCATCCATGAATAAATTGAGCAGCCAGGGTGACATAACACACCCCTGATGAAAGCCCACCTTTAACTCAAACCACTCACTCTCTCCATTTCTAATCCTGACACATGCACTACTACTCTCATAAAAACTCGACAGCTCCTAGAAGCTTTCCTCCTATCCCGTATATCTGCAATACCTCCCACAGTGCCTTCCTGTCTACCCTGTCATAAGCCTTTTCCAAATTCATAAAAACCCAAAAATCATCCTTACCTTTTCCTTTAGCTTTCTCATATACCTGTCTTACCACAAAAATCTGATCTATGCAACCTCTACCTATCCTAAACCCACACTGTTACTCACCAATTACTCCCTCTGTTCTTCTTCTAATCCTCTCATTCAAGACCCTCCCAACTACACTTAACAAGCTAATCCCTCTGAAGCTACTACACTCACACTTGTCCCCTCTTCCATTATTAAAGTGGAACTATACAGGCACTACTCCAGTCCTCTGGCACTCTACCCTCTCTTAAACAAACATTAAATAACCTCACCAGTCAGTCCACCATCACTGTACATCCAGCCTAGTAATCCCTATCATACTTCTCAGGCATTTCATCTCAAACACATTCAAACTCCTCCTCTCTTCTCTTATTTTCCATGTTTCTGCACCATACATTGCTGTCAGCACAATCACTCCTTCATACAATCTCCTCTTAGCATCCATTCCCAAATGTCTATCATTACACTTTTTAATCCACCAAGGCATTAACTTGCTTTTCTCTATCTACATTATATCTCAACCTCCACTCCTCCCTTTCCTGCCACATTCGACCCCAAGTATCTAAAACTATCCATTTCCTCCAGTCTCCCTTAATACTCACTTCCAATCTGCTTCCACTTTCTGCCCTTGTACATCTCATCACCTTAATTTTACCCACATTTATCTTCAACTTCCTTTTTTTGCACATCTCCCCAAACTGTTACTAACTTTCTCAATCCCTCTTCTGATCCTGCCACAAGCAGTGTTGTCAGTAAAGAACAACTGACTTATCTCCCACTTTTCTCCATTTTCCTTAACCATCTCCAATCCCTGACTCATTATCCTTGCATTTACCTCTTGTGCCACCCCATCCTTGTATAAATTGAACAGCCAAGGCAACATAACACATCCTTAGCTAAGTCCCACCTTTACATCAAACCACTCACAAAGGCGAAGCATGCCGACAGGAGACCTTTTGGTCCATATCTCTCCATTTCTGATTCTAACACAGGTTGTACTACATACATATACCAAAGGCTTTGTTCCCCTTCTCCTATCCCATATATCTACAATACTTCCCACAGTTCCTTCCTGTCTACCCTGTCAAAAGCCTTTTCCAAATCCATAAAGACCCAAAAACATACCTTTTCCTAAAACTTTCTCACATATTTGCCTTACCACAAAAATCTGATCCATGGAACCCCTACCTGTCCTAAACCCACACTGTTCCTCACCAATTATTCCCTCTGTTCCTCTCCTAATCCTCTCAATCAAAACCCTCCCATATGCCTTCTCAACTACACATAAACTGATCCCTCTGAAGCTACTACACTCACACTTGTCCCCTCTTCCATTGTAAAGTGGAACTATATAGGCACTCCTCCAGTTCCCTGGCACTCTACCCTCTCTTAAACAAACATTAAATAACCTCACCAGTCAGTCCACCATCACTGTACCTCCTTTTTTCAGACATTCTGCATGACACCTGCTCTCATCATCTTAACAACTGCCTTCATTTCATCCTTCCTTATTTCTCCTCCATTTTCCTCACTCATCATGGCCATTTTCTTAGCACTTCCCACTGCAACTATCTTTCCCTCCCTATCCTCCTTCACATATAGCAACTCCCTAAAATACTCTGCCCATCTTCCTCTTACTGCTGTCTCTTCCATTATCATCTTTCCATCAGCACCTTTTGCCTTTTCTTCTCTACTTGATTCACCTCTTCTTCCTCTCTTAATTTCTTTCCAAAACATCTTTTTATTACTTTCAAAATTTTCTGTCATACTCTTACCCCATTTCATGTCTACTCTCCTCTTTGCCTCCTTTATCTTATGCTTTACTTCTCTTTTCTTTTCTTTGTATCTCTCATATGACTACCTCATCCTATTTTGTAACCAATCTGTGAATGCTCTTCTACAACCTTCTTTGGTTCCTCATCCCACCACTTGCTACCCTTCCTTTGATTTCCTCCCATCCTCCTTGTTCCACACACCACCTTTGCACACTTTGTGACTATATTAAAAAAAAAAAAAAAAAAAAATATATATATATATATATACATATACATATATCTACAGTGTATGTACAACACTGAATGGGTCCCAGTGATTAGAGATACATTTTAACAACCACAATGCACTTTAATTCTAAGCCATCAAAGGCCAGCATGCTGAAATTGAAATGCGGTACTGCCCAAGACTCAAACCCGGTATCCTCATGACAAGTGCAACAGTGACTTTCCAACTAGGCTATCTATATATATATGGCCTGCATCTATCTATACCTTATAAGAGAGGTAATCAAATCAAAAGGCCTGTACCCTCTCCCACTCATTCCACTTCCATGCACCACCCTGTCCTCCCTCTCATTTGAGCTCTTTGTAGATGGAGGGTCTTCCCATCTCCAGCCCACTGTCCTGGGTCAGAAGCAACATGGCAAGACACAGCAAGGTCACTCCACTTAACCACTTCCATACGGTGACGCTTACGTAGGCGGCATGAGGAGCAAATGGGTACTCGATGTTGCCAACGTCGCCATCTTGATTATATTTATTGTAGTCATACCTACGTAATTTTCATTCTCTCTAAACTGGCTTCATCAGTTTTCTATGGTTATCAAAATACACAGGTGAAAGAGAACGAACGATTGAGCACTGACTTTATTTTTTATAATGCGATTATTATGACGCAACATTGCACGTCGGGCAGCTAATGCTGCCAGACGTGCGATGTGCCCCGTAGTGAAGAGGTTAATCAGTGGCCCCAACTTCTCTGTGCACCTCATGCAGAAAATAAAGAAGATGGGGAGAAATCCCTCTGGGCTGCACCAAAATATCATTCACACACAACCCCTCCCTACTTCCCCACCTATCCCCCTCCCCCTTCCCTTACATACCTTTCGTTATCTTTTTCTGAAGTTTGTTCTTCAGCACCTTCCTCTGGGACTGGAGGTTTCACATCCTCATCCTCTTCTCTTTCTTCCTTCACTCCTTGTTCAGCCTTCAGAAGCTCCAGCTTCTTCCTCAAGTTATCTCTGTGTCTCTCTCGGAGTCGAGCGCGAGCCTGGTGTGCTGAAAGTGAGACGTGGTTCACCATAATTACATTTGCATGTTATGGTCTCTTTTATTTTATACATAGACATACACACATACACATTTCATGTATATTCAAACCCTTTCCCACCTTCCCGCTCATTCTGTCTTCCTTTCAAATTAACTCCATCTAATTCTGTTTTCCACTTTTTTTCTTCTTATTTGTTCTTCCTACATCCCCAGACCAGCACCGATTTATCCTAACAACTTCCTTTCCACCCATGTACTCTGCATCACCACATTTTTCACTATCCATTTTTGTAATAGATATTTTTCAAACACTTTATTTAAAAAAATATTCATCCTCTTTCTCTCAGGCATCTCTTGATTAACTCCTTCCATACTAAGGAATATTTACCTTTTTAATCCTCCCAGGCTATTCCACTCATCTCTGCAGGATCCTTTCAACTAGGAACAGGTTAACCTCAAATACAAATGGACTGTTGTGATGACTGCACCACAGATGCATACATACATGTACCAAAGGCTTTTTCCTCCTACACGGGGGGTGGCCAAAATGAAAAAGGCATGGAAACCACTCCTACCCATTCCATTTCCTACATATTCCACTCCCCTCCACCCTCCTCCCTCCCTCATATCTTGGCACCTCCTGGATGATGGGTCATCCCTGCATCCTGTCCACTGCCCTGGGTCAGAAGCAGTGTCGCAAGACACAGCACATCCACAGCAAGGCTGCAAAGATCCATAAACAGCTTACCTTTGAGTTGTGAAAGGAGTGACTCCCAGTACCCTACATCCAACCCAGCCGTGGGTCCTGCCAGCTTGTTCTCAATATTTAGTTGCAGTTTGCTCAGCTCTGCTACACTTTTGTTCTTGAAGATGGAAGACACATCACTTGCCACAGCCATGTGGATGCCTTGTCTGTGGGCAGTGGCATCTGGGGGTAGATCTCTCTGCCTCAGCCTGCGTACCTCATCCTGCACAATGACGGTCAGATCCGTCCAGTAGGCCTGGTTCTCATTCTGTGGATTGAACAAGGGACTGGTGAGTTTGGATACTCCAATGAGATTTTCCTTTCAGAAATGAATAATGAAATGAATAATGAATGTGTTATATCATCTCCTATATTAATTTTTTTTTCTTACTGCTACTAGGCTATTCTATTTGGCACAATCACCCCTTGAAAAATATAGGGGTCAACATACATTATAATGTCCTTGGTCCATAAAATACACACCAAGAAAATAATCAATGTTTCTTTGTTTCTAGTTTCAGAAAAGGCTTTTTCTATCAACCAATTGTTATCAAGTTTCTCTAATGTGAAAACTAAGGAATGTCACCAGTGATTGACTTAAGACAAAACCAGTCCTGGCATTTTAAGACACTCAATTATTCCCTTTACTATTTGGTTTAATCTGAGTACTTCAGGATAATATTAATAAACTTAAGGAAGAATATTTATTCTGGTTACTGACAGGCTATTTCATTCACCTCCACAGAATCCCCACACTAGTGAAGAAAGTATAGCTTATTTTGATTACTCCCTTCCATACTAGGTGACCTTTTCCTTATATTCTGACTACCACACCATATTATTATATTCATTTCCATGGCAATCATTTAGCAGTGAAAGGGAGGATATAGTATTCCTACCTCCTTTTCCAGCTGCATATACACTTTGATGTCTTCCAGTAAATCTTCTAGATCCCTGAGGGTAAGGCCAGTGAGGTGAGTGTATGGTTCGTGCATATCCACTGCTGACACATCACCTTCCGAACTAACATATTGTGCCAACAGATCAATTGGTTTGGCTCGGCTATCCTGGATACGAATGTACGATCTCAACCTGTTGGAGGAAAAAAGCATATTTTAATCATTTGGTCTTCTCAGGTTGATCACATACAATCTAAATACAAAATTCTACATACTGCCAATCTTAGTGCAAAGGAGCATTGGTGATGAAAAATCTCACAACTATTATTCTTTCCTACTTGTATGAAAACTGGACCTCATTTCTTTCCTGGCAATACTGCCAACTTATCTCCGGTGCACCTTTCTCATGGAAAAGGTCCCTTAGTAATATAATTCACTGGTAATAACTAGTGCTTCTGCCCTTTGGGAAACCATTACACCAGAGGTGGAATCAAGAGGAAGTGAAGGAGAAATTCAAGGAGAAGTGTTGAGAGGAGGAATAATAGAAATTGAAAGTGATCATCATCCTTCTTTTGTCAAGGTTAGGTTGTGAACAAGTTAAAATGTGTAAAGGTGTTGAAAATGAATGTCCAGATCAAGTTGACAACCTGTTCCATGAGAGGAGGTACTATGGATGAACTGGCAGTACTGCTGAGGATGAAAATGGATGCAATTTTCCTCTTCGTTTAGAGCAGGAAGAAGTGAAATGGATGACATTAATGTCAGGGATGAGGATTTCTTGCCCCTATGCCTAGCTACAGAAACAATGATGGTTACCTATCATTGGTTCCAGCTATATTTTGAATAGAAAAGGTCTGCACATTTGGTTTACTAACTCAATTTCTAATCATTGCATCAGGCATCATTCAAATATATGGAATAAGTCATCAAATACAGTAAATCCTAGATGTAATGAATGGATTGGGACATGGGGGTTCAATCAACAAAGCTCAGGATTTGGTAAAGCCAGTTCATTAATTATCTATGGGTCTTTACCAAATGCTTGTTGCTATGTCAAGGGGTTGGGAGTTGTTCAGTAATACATGTTCAAATCTGATGCCATTTATTAAATCACAGGTTTAATAGTATTGCCCTTACTTTTATACAGCACCCCATGTGCAGATAATCAGGATTTAATCAAAAGAAGAAAAAATAGAGTTTGAGAATACACCCAAAGAAAATTTCTCCTGACCTTGCTTGTTCCAGTTGAAACTGATCTTCTTGTTTTGAAAACTGTGAAAACTGAGCGGCTTCTCTCTGTCTCTGTTCAAGTTCCATGGCCTTTTCCCTCTCTGCTCTCTCCAGTTCCCTCTCCTGTCTTCGTTTCTTCACCTTTTCCAGCTCTCTTTTGTTTTCCTCCATTTTAGCCCGATTTCTCTTCTCGATTTCTTCTTTGCTGATGTCCGAAAGACCCTCTTTTTCTAGCTTCCTTCTCCAAACAAATGTCTCCAGGAGGTTATTGTCCCCATAAGGATTGTCAGCATTGGTGAAGTGGAGGTAGTCACTGTCCCATCCCATCTTCTCTTTGCGGCCTCTCTCCTTTGCTTCCTGAAAAAAATAACAATACAATTGCTGTTCTTCACAAATGCTATAATGAAACATATTGCATATGGGAAGGATACTACTCCCTTTTTCCCTTATTATTTGATTTTGGGGTCCTGAATAACATTGGAAGATCCACCAAAGATAAAGAATTGCAACTGCCTATCTTTGTTCTCTTTACTTTTTTCCATCATCCATGCCAGTATATGAAAGAAATATGGAGTACAATCAGGGGAGTAGTGCTACTAGAGGTCACCTAAGGGTCACCACACTACCTCTTGATCACTGCTTCAGGAGAAATAATACTTGTTACTTACAAGCATATGGGCCTGGTAGTGAGAAAAGTGTACAGGAAAGGGAGGCTTTTTGGATAGATTTAAAAAAGTGCATAGAGGCTTTAGGGAGAACTGCCAATGTAGTGGTATTGGGAGATCTCAATGCTATGGAGAGTTGATGGTGGAGATATGTCTAAAAAGAGAGCTGATGATAGTAAACACAGTATTTAGGAAGAAAGTCAAGCATGAGTACACATGGGAGAGAGTGGTGGATAGGGCTTTGATTGACTATATAGTGGTAACCAGGAGAAAAGTAGGAAGAGTTTTGGATGTACATGTTCTTAGGGAAGAGAGTGGGGGAATATGAGATCATTTTTTGGTGGAGAAAGAAAAGGACAGAAGGTAGGGAGGTGCTTAGAGTAAACTGCTTATATAAGACAGAAAAGGAGGAGTACAAGAAGCTGGGAAAAGAGTGGGAGGGTGAGGGATAAAGTAGAACAAGGAATGGAGGAGGAATGGGGATGGTTCAAGGAGGGAGTCACATGGTATGCAAAGATGGTGTGGAACAAGGAGGATGGGAGGAAATAGAAGGAAGGGTAGTAAGTGGTGGGATAATGAAGAAAAGAAGGTTGTAGAAGAGAGGAAATGAGCATTCACAGATTGGTTGCAAATTAGTATGAGGGAATCATACGAGAGGCAAAAAAAGAAAAAAAAAAAAAAAAAAACTAAATAAAACATAAGATAAAGGAGGCAATGAGGAGAGTAGATGTGAAATGGGGTATGAGTATGACAGAAAGTAATAAAAAAAGATGTTTTGGAAGGAAATTAAGAGAGGAAGAAGAGGTGAATCAAGTAGAGAAGAAAAGGTAAAAGGTGTAGATGGAGAGATGATAATGGAAGAGACAGCAATAAGAGGAAGATGGGCAGAGTATTTTAGGGAGTTACTAAATGTGAAGGAGGATAGGAAGGGATGGGTAGTTGCAATGGGAAGTGCTAAGAAAATGACATAAGAACATAAGAACATAAGAAATAAAGGAGACTGCAAAAGACCATAAGGCCTACACTAGGCAGCTCTGTATCCATCACCACCTGTCGTCCCCATCCATAAAGTTGTCTAATCGTTTTTTAAAACAACTGATAGTTTCAGCGCTTACTACGTGGTTACTAAGTTTATTCCATTCATCGACCACCCTATTTGTAAACCAATTCTTGCCTATTTCCTTCTTAAATCTAAATTTGTCCAGTTTATACCCATTACTGCGAGTCCTGCCCTGTTGTTTTGTTATGATGACCTTGTTTGCATCACCCTTGTTATAGCCTTTGATCCACTTGAACACTTCAGTGATGAATGAAGAAATGGAGGAGAAATAACAAAAGATGAGGTACATACATACATATATCAAAGGCTTTTTCCCTTTTACAAGGGAGGTAGCCAAAAAATAAAGGCATAGAAACCACTCCCACCCATTCCATTCCCTATATACTCCACTCCCCTCTACCCTCTTATCTTGGCACCTCCTGGATGATGGGTCATCCTTGCATCTTGTCAACTGCCCTGGGGTAGAAGCAGTGCCACAAGACACAGCACATCCACAGCAAGGCTGCTTCATTAAATTGGCGACCCCAATTGGCTGGTATGTGAGAAAGCTTTAAAAAAGAAAAGGTAAGGATTTTTTTTATGGGTTTAGAAAAGGCTTAGGACAGGGTAGACAGGAAGGCACTGTAGGAGGTATTGCAGATTTATGGGATTGGAGAAAGCTGTTAAGAGCAGTCAAGAATTTCTATGAGAGTAGTAGAGCATGTGCTAGAATTAGAAATGGTGAGTTTGGTTTGAGGTAAAGGTGGGACATCACCAGGTATGTGTTATGTCACCATGGCTGTTCAATTTATACATGGATGGGGTGGTGCGAGAGGTAAATGCAAGGGTAATGGGTTGGGGATCGGAAATGGTTGAAGAAAATGGAGAAAAATGGGAGATAAGCCAGTTGTTTGCTGACGACAATGTGCTTGTGGCAGGATCAGAGGAGAGATTAAAGAAGTTATTGACAGAGATTGGGAAGGTGTGTGAAAGAATGTGGGCAAAAATAAGGTGATGAGATGTACATGGGAAGAGGATGGCAGCAAATTTGAAGAGAATATTAAGGGAGAGAGACTGGAGGAAGTGGATAGTTTTATACTTGGAGTCAAATGTGGCAGGAAAGGAGGGGAGGAGTGGAGGTAGAATGTAGATTGAGAGAAGCAAGTAAATGCCTTGGAGGATTAAAAAGTGTAATGAGAAATAGACATGAATCATAAGAGAGGAAGAAAGAGTTTAAATGTATTTGAGATGAAATGCCTGAGAAGTATGGAAGGGGTTACTAGGCTGGATAGAGTGAGAAATGAGGTGAGGAGGAGAGTGGGAGTGGAAAGGGAGTTGGGAGATAGAGTTGATGAGAGCATTGGGATGGTTTGGACACATGGAAAGAATGAGTGAAAAAAGATTAGTAAAAGATGTGTGGACAGCAGAGGAGGAGGAAGTGAACATGAGGGGATGACCATGGATGAGATGGGTGGATGGGGTAAAAGGGGCAATGGTAAAGAGGGGAATGTCTGTTGAAGAGGGGAGATGACAGAAGATATGGATGAGTGGAAAATGATTGTGTATGGATGATGCTATGATGCATGGGAGTGGATGGGGGAGGAAGTACATGTGAATGGTATTTTGATGCAGCCCGAAAGGCTTCTCCCTGTCTTCTCTTCTCTATATGAGGGGATGGAGGGGGGGTGTTTGCTGATTAAATGACGCAGCCTTGCTGTGGATGTGCTGTGTCTTGCGGCATTACTTTTGACCCAGGGCAGTGGGCAAGATGCAAGATGACCCATCATCCAGAGGAGCCAAGAAAAGAGGTGTGTGTGTGTGTGTGTGTGGGGGGGGTTAAATGGGAGTGGAGTATGAGGGGATAAGAACATAAGAATAAAGGAGACTGCAAAAGACCATAAGGCCTACACTAGGCAGCTCCGTATCCATTACCACCTGTCATCCCCATCCATAAAGTTGTCTAATCGTTTTTTAAAACAACTGTTAGTTTCAGCGCTTACTACATGGGTGAGAGTGGATTTATGCCTTTGACTTTGGCTACCTCCTTCGTAAGAGGGAAAAAGCCCTTGGTGTGTGTGTGTGTGGGTGTATATGTATATATATATATATATATATATATATGTACTTACAAAATATGACAAGCCAATGATTTATCTAAAGCTCTATACTTCAACAACTTATATACAGAATTTTAATGAATCTGTTGTATCATGTGTCATTTGTAATGGCAAAAGAATGTGCCAGGCTATATATATATATATATATATAAAGCTCTAATGGAAGATGCTGAACACCTCATCTTACACTGCCCTGCTCTAATCCTGGCCAAATGGTAACTCAACTTTGTGTCTATTGCTAGTTACTGAGGGCTGTGGGTCTCTGGAACAATGGATTATGACTGATCTCTTAAAGGAGATACATCACTTCCATTAAATGGTCACAGCCACCAGTTCAGCTCACAAGTCACTAAGAGAACATGTTTTGTATTGTCTGGACAGGGTAAGAGTAGAACAGTCTGGAATGAGGTGGCTTTGTGTCTTATGTGTGGTGGCTGCATCTAAAGCTGTTGGATTCTCTATCCAAGGCAATTCTATATGGGTATTGTTTTAAAATGTGGGGGTGTGACCTGATCAGTCATACCAGGGTGTTCATTAATTGTATTGGGAGTGATTTCTCGATTGAGCTGATGTCTCAGGAGCCTGGTGATGTATAAAAATTGGAAGTCTATTAAGGAGTGCTTGTTTTGTGATCTAAAAGTGTCTTGTGTTTTTTCATGGATATGTTTTGGGGTCCTGGATGCAGTTCTTGTAGATGTTTGAATAGTATGTTGCTATTTTTTTCTCCATTTAATCAATCTGTTGCCCCAGGTCTCTCTTGCAGGAAGTCTACAGGTTGGCTGTGGCCACTAAACAGTCCCATTGGTTACTCAAAGAAGAATTGTTGTATTGTTCTCTAGGAATAGTTAGTATGAGGCAGTGTAAGAGAAGGTGCTCATTGTCCTATACATGTGACAGTTCCATCCACAGCATTTTGATTATGCACCCTATTAGGTACTGGCACTGTCTTAGAACTGAAACTTAAGGTACCAGCAACAATTATAACAATAATAATAATTATCATAATTACAAACTGCTTGACTAAAACATTTACTACCCTTTTTTCAAAATCTGGTAGTGCCAGACTTGTATTTTTTGAAAGAAAATGTTGTAATTTCTCACCTTCTTTTGAAGTCTACGAAGTCGCTTTTCTTCAGGAGTCTCGTTTGCCTTACCAGCTTCTTTCCGCATTATCGCTTCTTTGATATGTCTTTGCCTTTCCTTTTCGAGCCGTTCCAAAAGGCTTATCTCTTCATCCAATTCACTACTCTCCGATGAACTGCTTGCGGAAGATGCACCCCTCTTCTTCTTCTTGTTTTTTTTTTTAGGCTTCTTTTTCTTTTTCCTACTGCTAGAGGAATCTGAGGGAGACCGAGACCTGTTCCTATGTTGGTGCAATTCTGTTGACCGAGATCTGGAGTTCCTTCGTCTTTCATGCTCTCTGGTGACCTGGCTTTCGTAGGATTCTGATCGCTCCCTGGCTGGAGACCTTTGTTTCCTTTCTTTCTCTCTAGATTTTGATCTGGAAATTCGCCTCTTTATCTCATATTGCTGACAAGGTGAATATGACCTTGACCTATGCTTATACTTTCGGTCTCTTGACCTACTCCTTGATCTGGATAATGGCCTGAAATAAAACACATAATTTTAACAATGAAATAATTCTCGACTTTTTTTTTTTTCCATCTATATACCAAAGGCTTCTTCCCCTTTACAAGGGTGGTAGCCAGTCAAGGTATGCACCTATCCCATTTCCATTTGTTTCCCTTTCATCTTATCTCTTCTTGGATGAAGGGTCATCACTGTCTCCCTCCCATTGCCCAGATCAGAAGCAATACAGCTGTATCTAGTCTTCTTACCTTACATATAAACTCATGAGCACCATCAGAAATAGCTGAAACATACTATATATTGTGATCTTTGATTGAGGTGACTAAAACAATTTATGACTGCTGGACACAATAGAGAAGACAGTGAAATTAAATGACCCAACCTTTCACTGGAAAAGAACTTTAAGATTCTAGAATTGACTTTTGATGCTCATGACTTTCAGTCCATACATCCAAGATCGGACAATGAAAACCAAAAAGAAAATAAACCAACAAAAATCAATTGCAAGCATGGGCTTTGGACAACAGAAACTCTAAATTAATATCTGCAAACAATTCATAAGAACCACACTTGACTAAGACTTCACAGGATGGTTCCCGACAATCAGCAAAACACACTTTAGCAATGAGAGTAATAACAGACAAATTTTGAATACAAACAGTCGAACCTCGAAAGCCCGGGCTAATTGGGGGGAAGGGTAGTTCGGTCATGCCAAATGTCCGGTCATCGAAAATATCGCCCTAGCACCCGTAGATTTTCATAGCGGTATATGGATAGGTAATGTATGATATGGCATATAAACACATAAGAATAATACTCTAACACTGTACTAATAACAATACTGTAATAATAATGCAATAATACTAATAATTCTGTAATAATAACTGTAATACAGGCATGTAAATGTACTGTATATACAGTGTACTGTACAGACGCTCCTCTACTTACGTTCATTCCTTTTACGTTTGAACTGACTGTAAAAAAACATTTTTGAGTGAATTTTTTAGTTTAGCGCACTCTCCGTAGTTCAAACGATACTTACGCATGACGCTGCATCCATTGTTTACATTGCACAAACGACAGACTGAAAGTGCCTTGCCTCATCCTCCTCCACCATCTCAATTTATGCTGCTTGAATTTAATTTATTTGAAATTAATGTTATTATTTTACAATGTTATGTGTATAACTAATGATTTAGGGGTGTTTTGTAAGATACGGTAATAGAATTTACGGATGTATAGTACAGTAACAACTTACGTTCATTTTCAACTTATGTTCGGCCGTTCGGAACGTAAGTTGAGGAGCGTCTGTACTGTATTTTTTATTATGTACACTGTAAATATCAGAAGGTATGCACGCGAGACAATGGTGGCGGCCAGGGTTGCCATGTTTTCTACACTGCCGTGTAGAATGGGAGTGTTGCCATACCGGGGCATACATTTTTCTCGTGCGTGTGCAGACTTTCATAGCAAGATATACTTGTCAAACTTTGGCAAAATTTTGATTCTAGTTTTTTTATTCTTGAATGTATATAAGGCCCCCATGCCCTAACATATTCAGTAAGATATAATTTTTTTTTTTTATATTATTATCGCTAAAAGAAAGCTGAAACTTTAGCATAGAATTTTTTCTACACGGTAAAAATGTATCTTTTGGGGTATAATATTTTATAAGTAACACAATTACCAATGAAAGTCATATTTTGATGTACCATTTATTATTTGAGAACTAGTTCTATATTTTTAAACAAGAGTTTGAGTTTTTGAACGTTTTTAACAGCCCGCTGATATGTAGAAAAAATTTCCTCATGTCCTTATGCAGTTGCCACATACCGCTATTTTACTACGTTTTGGTACAAAATTCTACGAAACGGCAGCCCTGGTGGCAGCTTGACTGGGCTGGGTTTGAGTACACGTGTACGGCCGTCGCTGCCACCTACTGGACAAATAGGGAACTTTGCTTGAAAAGTCCGCCCTCTGTTCATTTTGACCGGTCATACGAGGGTCCGGGCATTCGAGGTTCGACTGTATTTAGTTTTTGGTACAATATACAAGTTTAATTTTCTTTATCAGTAAAATAGAATGCATTAAAATCACCCCCCAAAGATATCTGCCACAAAAACCAAAATCCTACCTATAAAACACATGAAAATGAGGTATTTCAGTATCATGCAACCACATTTTTCTCTTCTTTCTTTTTTGCATTTGAGAAATCTATTTTTTCTATGGAATAGTAATATTAGGAGCTATTGGACAAAGTATATTTTATGTTATATATCCATGGTTGTATGATCCTGGAATTTTACCAAAAAAAGACAGGAACACAGTTTCTGTGACAGCTCTAATCATCCAACCCATTACATTACACAAGCACAACCAATTAAAACACAGCAGTATACTTCTAAAACACCTATAGCAACAAATCACCTGTAACACTTAATACATCCACACAAAAACACATTTGTGCTCAAATCAGAAAACCAATTCTCTGCGAGCAACCACCAAATTTCATACTCCATCAAATCCCCACCACATCACCCCATGAAAAATAACAGTAAATTTTTTTAAGAGCATACCTATGTGATATAGCAATAGAAAATCAAATATTCATTTTATAAATCATAATACATCAACATATGTTTTTCTTGGTGGAAATTAACAAAAGAATAAGTTGTTAAAAAGGATACACTAACAAATGGAGCCACATTGACTGCTGAGATGCCATCTTTGTTTTGATAGATACAGAGGTCAAAGAAATTTAAGTATGATAAATTCATTTAACCTAACCTAACCTGCATTTAGTAATGTGGTACCTATAATTCTAGAGGTCATCAAGGTCATCTTTATTGTCAGGGATATTGATAGCCAGTTTTGGCATCCAATCAGACTGCAAGGTGTAGAGGAGTTTCACTGCCTGAAGAAAAGCATGAAGCCCATCTCCGTATCACTGTTTTAAAAATTTGTAGCATGGTGACATCACTTAGAGTGGGAGAACACCTGGTACACAACATCAACACATCATTAAACTGATATCGACAGGATTGTACAGACGAACATGGCTTCTCAAACCTATCATCACAGCTCCGTTCAGTAGTGTATTTGCTTTTCACAAGGCTTTTTGTAACTGATTTTTGCCAAGAAAAATGTGTATTACACTGATGTATTATAATTTATTATCTATACATCAAGAGCTTTTTTGCCCTTAAAAGGAGGTAGCCAAGTCGCACATACCTATTGCCACCCATTTTAGTCCCTTCCGCCAACCCCTCCACCCCTCCCATCTCAGCTCTCCAAAGATGACAGGTAGTCCCTGGATCCACCAACTGCCCTGGGTCAAATGCAACGTAGCAAGACAGTACATCCACAGCAAGGCTGCTTCACTTAATTGGTGACCACCCCCTCGTGTAGAAAAAGAGAAGACAGGGAGAAATCCCTTTGGGCTGTGACAATATTAAATATCAATTTTGTAAACTATAAATGTGGATATAATTTACAAAACTAATATTTAATTTAGTAAAATTTTAGTTGTGCACGCCTACGTGATGTAGCAATAGATAATTATTAATTTTGTAAATTGTAATAGATCAACATAATATGCGATTTTCTTGGTGGAAATTAATAATAAAAAAGTTGCTAAAACCTATTTACCAATGAACAAAGCCGCGGCGACTGAATAATACACCATGCTTGTTTTCATAGATGCAGAGGTTGAAGAAATTAAAGAATGATAAATTAGTCTATTCTAACCTAGCCTACCTAACCTAACCTATATTTAGTAATTCAATACCTCAAATTCTAAAGATCATCCTGGTTGTTGTCATCACGGATGTTGACGGCCTGATTATTGTTGTACCTCAGGCAATTAATAGACAATGGCAGAACCCTGTGTTCTCTCATAAAGTCCAAGGAAGCCTCATCTTTGTAACAGTGCTTATTAGACACCTGGAGTTGGAGAACACCCGGTCCATAACGTGAAAGCTATCGTCTGATAGTGACTGGACTGGCATGGCATTCAGACCATATCCTATCAGCTTTGTTCTTTAGTAAATTTGCTTCTAGGCAATTTTTTTTTTATTTCCGCCAAGAAAATCGCATATTACGTTCAATTATTATAATTCACAAAATTAATAATTTTCTAATACTGTATCGCATAGATGTGCACAACTAAAATAATACCTTTAATTTTCTATTGCTGTATTATAATATTGCATAGGTGTGCACCACTAAAAATATACCAAAATAACCTCCAAGAGATTGAAACACCACACTGGTACAACAGTGTTCAGGTCATCATGACTAAATCAATAATACTTTAGATTGGGCCTGGCCCCAAATACAACCATCAGACGGGTCTCACTAAACGCCGACCAAAACCACACAATGATGTTTTTTTATCAAATGCATAATTTATATATAAAAAATAGCATATGGTTGCATTATTTGACCTATTTTCTTTAAAATGTGTGATTTCCATGTAAAATCATCAAAGAGAAGTTACGTTTTTATCCTCTGCAAAATTACCAACCGGCAACCAACGCCGACCAAACCCAAACAATGACAGCTTTTGCTCAAATGACAAAAACGTATTCTCTTTGATGATTTTACATGGAAGTCACACATTTTAAAGAAAATAGGTCAAATAATGCAACCATATGCTATTTTTTATATATAAATTATGCATTTGGGCAAAAACCGTCATTGTGTGGTTTTGGTCGGCTTTGGTCGACGTTGGTCGGCGGTTGGTAATTTTGCAGAGGATAAAAACGTAACTTCTCTGATGATTTTACATGGAAATCACACATTTTACAGAGAATAGGTCAAATAATGCAACCATATGCTAATTTTTATTTAAGATTATACATTTGAGCAAAAGCCGTCATTGTTTGGGTTTGGTCGGTGTTGGTTGCCGGTTGGTAATTTTGCAAAGGATAAAAACATAACTTCTCTTTGATCATTTTACATAGAAGTCACACATTTTAAAGAAAATAGGTCAAATAATGCAACTATATGGTATTTTATATATATAAATTATGCATTTGAGCAAAACCCGTCATTGTGTGGTTTTGGTCGGCGTTTAGTGAGACCGCCATCAGACAGATGACAATGAAAACTTCATCTTCACTACCCAACCTGAAGCATACCTATTTGACAAAATATTTTGGTATTTCATCCTTGAGTAACTTGTGGAGCAATCCAATAGCTATTTCTTATAGTTTGAGAGACCTGGTCCTGGGCTGTGGCAGCAGATTGATTGATTGTAAAGTAATTTTACATTTATTTCAGTTTTCACTGTGACTTTGTAATTTAGCACTGGAGGGGTGGGGGAAGCAAACATGTTGTCAGAGAGGATCACTGTATTCCAGAAGTGCCAAAACTTATCTCCAATGTTCTTTGACTTATGTTATAGCTTCAGAGTACAAAGTAAAAATAAAACCTTGCGAGTTGGTAAACATTGGGATTTGGGGCAAGTTTGTTATTCTGTATTTCAAGGTTTTCTAACATTTATAAACCTACAGTTACATCATTATGAACTTGATAATAAATTGAAACTGTGCGAAGCCACTTTCATGGTAGGAATATAACGTATGTCTTCCGTTTTTCAGTAAAGTCTGGTAAAAAAAAATGTGGAGTTAGATTTTTTTCACAAGCTGTCTTTTACCTATGTATATACAAACTTTCTTTTTTGTTTGCTTACCTGTCTGCATGCCTATCTTTTACACGAATTTCATTTTTATTTTTGTATTTTTCATAGTCCCGTGATTTTTTCTTTTTGTTGTCAGAACCCATTGTACGCCTGCACTAGTTACAACTTAGATTGTAAACAAACGTTGACAGCGATTTCATAAGCGATTTACACTTACTACAATAAACTTATAAATTTGTATAAAATAATGTGCAATAAGCTTAAATAATTACACTTTTAATGTGACATAACATTTCATAAAACAATTAAATGTTTACTTCATCTGCACTACTAACATAGAAAACGTACTCACTTGAAAATAAAAAGGATACCAAGGAATAACTTTACCAATACATAAGTTTTCATTTTATGCAGTTTATATGGGCAATATGGTACTCAACGACTATCACATCGCGAAATAATGTATAAGAAAATATATCTTATAGCACAAAAACAGGTACGAAGGAATATATCACATGTTCAAAAATTTGAATCAAAATATAGGACCATCAAGCAAAGAGCGAATCTAATGTCATACCTCAATACTTTTAAGTGTCACTTATGAGTAGATGACAAAGAAGCATTAAATAATTTATCTAATTATTATGTTATTTGATTACACACACACACACACACACACACACACACACACACACACACACACACACACACACACACACACACACACACACACACACACACACACACACACACACACACACACACACACATGCAGCAACGATATGGTCACCAAGTACAAAAAAATGTATAAAAAAACTTGAAAGAATACAAAGAGCAATTACAAAACTGGCACCAACACTCTCAAAACTATCATATGAAGAGAGACTACAA
>NC_134793.1:45675827-45695827 GCF_046742065.1 Oratosquilla oratoria
CTCTCATTTTTCTTTCTTTCAAAAAGTCTTCCATCTAATTTAGTAGTTTTCCCTGTATTCCTCCTTCAGTTTCTAATTTCTTAAGCAACTTCTTATGTGGTACTTTGTTAAAAGCTTTCTTTAGGTCTAGAAATGCACAGTCCGCCCATCCATCTCTTTCTTGTATTATATCTATTAGCCTTGAATAGAAACATATTAAATTGGTGACGCATGATCGTCCTTGTCTGAATCCAAATTGCCTTGGATTTAACACTTTGTTTTTTTCTAAATATTTTACCCATCTACTTTTGATAATTCTTTCACAAATTTTTGCTATTGTACTTGTTAGAGAGACTGGTCTATAGTTTGTAGGTTCTTCTTTATTTCCTCCTTTGTATATAGGTACTATATTTGCTTTTTTCCAATCTTCTGGAACTTTTCCTTCTTTCAAGGAACTGTTTAGTATGCTGTGTATTTTGTCTGCCAGTTCATTCCTGCATTCTTTCAGAATCCAGTTTGCTATATCATCTGGTCCATGCGATTTTCTGACATCAAGATTACTCAAGTGTGTCAATATTTCATTCTTTGTTACTTCTATTTCTTTCATAGGGGGGACTTTCTCTTTCCATTCAATCTCTTCAGGTTGTATGTTCTCCCTTGTAAACACTGATTTAAAATGTTTGTTCATAATTTCCGCCATTTCCATTTCCTCAGTGTATTCAACTCCCTCTTGTCTTAATTTCTCCAAGTCTTGTTTGTTTTTCAGTTTATTGTTTACAAATCTGTAGAATAGTTTTGGTTGATCTTTACACTTTTCTATGACATCTTTTTCATATTTTCTCTTTTCCTCTCTGCACGTTTGTACATATTCATTTCTATAACCGGTATATATTTTCCATTTTTCAGGTCTTCTGTCTTTTTTCCATCTGGTCCAGGCTTTGTCTCTTTTGTCTTTTAGCTCCCTACAACTTTTGTTGTACCAGCATTTTACATATTCTTTTTCTTGTTTTTGTCTTGGGACATACTTTTCCACTCCTTTTTTTGTAAATTTTTGTCAAAATATTCCATTTCTCTTCCACTGTTGTTTCTTCTTTGTATATTTCCTCCCAGTTTTCTTGTTGAAAGAATTCTCTTATTTTATCAAAGTTTGTTTTTTCATACATCATTCTTCCTTTTCTATATTGCTCATTTCTTTTCAAATAATTTTCTTCATCAAGTTCAATCAATCAATATGTGGTCACTTTTACTTATTGGTGTTTTATATTCAATCTTGTCCACTATTCTAGGTTCAGATGTAATTATTAAGTCTAGTCTCGATGGTTCTTCTTCATTTCTATACCTGGTGTTCTCCTGTATCCATTGTGTCATTGTATGGTCAGTAATCATCTCAAGTAGAGCGTTTCCCCATGAGCCGTCTCCACCCTTTACTGTCATTTCTTCCCAGCAGATTTCTTTGCAATTAAAGTCGCCCATTATAACTATTCTTCCTCCATCTTCCATTATTTTATTTAATGTTATCTTTGTGTCTTCTAACATACTTTTATGTTCACTCTCCTCCCATGAGGCTGTTTTCGGAGGCACATAATTTATCACAAACTTTCTGCTCTTTTTATCTCTGTCTTCCACTTCTATCATAATCATCTCTACTGTATTCTTTCCATATGTGACACCCTTCACGTTTATATCCTTCTTAGTCAGGAACATAACTCCACCCCCTTGCTTTTTCTCTCTGTTTTTAATCCAATAATTATAATTGTATGCATCATGTCCTACACTGTTGGGTGGTAGTGGGCCTTTTAATTTTGTTTCTACAATTCCCATTATGTCCGGTTCTTTTTCTTTCAAATAGTCATTCAGTTCATTCAATCCTGTTATTAATCCATCTATATTTGTGTAAGACACTCTTAGTTTTCTGTCACTTCCATTGTGTTCTCTGTTTCCCTTTTGTTTTTCTCTTGTATGTCGAACTGCCTTAGTTTCATATTCACTACTCTCCAATAGAATCTCTCTTTCTCTGACTCCGTTCTGCTCTCGTTTTTTTTCTTAGCTTCAAGTCTTTTCTGCTTTTCTTCCTCTCTTTCCTCTTTATTCATTTCTCTTTTTATCCATACCTTTTTATATTGTTCACTTGTTGCTAGTTTCCCTGTTTTGGATAAGATATTCTCTGCCGTCGTTTGTGACCTGAATTTAATCTTAATTGGTCTGGTCTTATCTGTACTATACTTTCCGAGCCTGAATTTTTCCTCAATTTCCTTCATAATTTCTGGTTCATCTTCCTGAACTAATTTTAGTAAACTGCTTACTTTTTCATTTTCCTCATTGGTTCTTGAGGTTCTATCTGGGTTATGTTTCTCTTCCATTCCTAATATAATTATACATTTCTTTTTGTCAGCTAAGTCTCTTACTATATTCTCCTTCTGTCTCATCACTTTAATAACTGAGTCTTCAGTTTGTTCTCTCATTTGCTGTTTAATTATATCAGTAAATGCAACTTTACTGTTTTCTTTTATCGACTTCCATCCCTCTCTGTTTTCTTTACTATTCCTCTTCAATTCCTCATTCTCCACCTTTACTTCTTTTAACTGTCTTTTCAGGTTTTCTATTTCATCAGTTAAGTTTTTGTTCGCCTTCTCTAGTTCTTCCAATTTTTCAACCCTTTGTAGAATGTTGTTAACATGACCGAACCTACGCTCCAAGTCCTCGATCATCTTATCGACCTTCTCTTCTAGTCTTGTCAGTCGTGGTGGTGGTGGTGTGGGGGGGGGGGGGATTTGTGTCCCCCCCACCCTCTTTAAATCCCTGGAAAATATTCTCATCACTTTCTACTGTATTGCTCTTATCTATACTTCTAATCTTTACATTTTTATTAGACATTTCATCGTCGTCGGGGGGCCGTTTGTTTACCTTTCGCCTGTCTGCCTGGGCCAAGTCTACTCCTTCCTCATTTCCTTCCATTTCCCTCTGTAATCCCTCCCCTTCTCCTCTTTCCCTACTTTCCTACTACCCCACGAGCAATTTCCCCCCACCCTGTAAATACAATAGGCACTTCTCTTTGCGTTGGGATCCACAAAACTTCAATTTTCTTCAGAACGTCTTCTAAGCCGTCCATTCGTTGAAGTGTGTGTGTGTGTGTGTGTGTGTGTGTGTGTGTGTGTGTGTGTGTGTGTGTGTGTGTGTGTGTGTGTGTGTGTGTGTGTGTGTGTGTGTGTTTACCTAGTTGTATTTTGCGGGAAGGGGAGCTATGCTTGTGTTATCCCGCCATTGTATCTCTCAGTGTCTAGTTTGCTTTTAAACTCGTGAATGGTTTTTGCGCTTACTATTAGTTGTATTTAGCTAGTTGTATTTTACGGGAAGGGGAGCTATGCTCGTGGGGTACCGTTTTCATATCTCATTTTATCTAAACTATTTTTAAATTCATGTATTGTTTTTGCACACACCACTCTCTCATCTAACTTGTTCCAACTGTCTATTACTCTGTGAGGAAAGCTGTTCTTTTTCACATCTCTTCTATAGCTGTCTTTCTTGATTTTCTTTCCGTGTCCTCTTGTATTTCCATCATCCCATTTTATCAGATTCTCTCTATCAGTAATTTCTATGCCTTTCATGATTCTGTAAATAGCTATCAAATCTCCTCTCTCTCTTCTTTGCTCTAGCGTCTGTAGTTCAAGTTTTGCTAGTCTCTCTTCATATGATAGTTTTGAGAATGTTGGTGCCAATTTTGTAATTGCTCTTTGTATTCTTTCATTTTTTTAATACATTTTTTTGTACTTGGTGACCATATCGTTGCTGCATATTCCAATCTTGGTCTTATCAGAGTGATTAGAATTTTCTTCACCATTTCTTCATCCAGGTATGTAAATGCAACTTTGATTGTTCTTATTAAATTATAAGTTTCTCCAAAAATCTTATTTATATGTTTCTCAGGTGACATATTATTCATAACAATGACTCCCAGGTCCTTCTCATTTTCTACTTTTTTTATTCCTTCTTCCCCCAATTTATATGATCCTGTTATTCTGTTTTTGCTTTTTCCAAATTCCATTATACTACACTTTTTTGTATTGAACTCCATCTCCCACTTCCTACTCCATTCCTTTACTTTATTTAGATCATTCTGTAGTGACTCACAATCTTCTTCCGTGTTCACTTTTTTCAATAGTTTTGCATCATCTGCAAAGAAGCTCATATAGCTTTCAATTCCTTCATCCATATCATTAATATATATAGCAAACATTATTGGGGCCAGAACTGTTCCTTGTGGAACACCGCTTATTACTTCATCCCATTTTGAGTGTTTGTCTCTTATCACTACTCCCATTTGTCTTTGTTGCGAAAAGTCTTCCATCCATTTAAGCAGTTTTCCCTGTATTTCTCCTTCAGTTTCTAATTTCTTAAGCAACTTCTTATGTGGTACTTTGTTAAAAGCTTTTTTTAGGTCTAGAAATGCACAATCAGCCCATCCATCTCTTTCTTGTATTATATCTATTAGCCTTGAATAGAAACATATTAAATTGGTGACGCATGATCGTCCTTGTCTGAATCCAAATTGCCTTGGGTTTAGCACGTTGTTTTTTTCTAAATATTTTACACATCTATTTTTGACAATTCTTTCACAAATTTTTGCTATTGTACTTGTTAGAGAGATTGGTCTATAGTTGGTAGGGTCTTCTTTATTTCCCCCTTTATATATAGGTACTATATTTGCTTTTTTCCAATCTTCTGGAACTTTTCCTTCTTTCAAGGAACTGTTTAGTATGCTATGTATTTTGTCTGCCAGTTCATTCCTGTATTCTTTCAAAATCCAGTTTGCTATTTCATCTGGTCCATGCGATTTTCTGATATCAAGATTACTCAAGTGCTTCATTATTTCATTCTTTGTTACTTCTATTTCTTTCATAGGGGGGACTTTCTCTTTCCATTCGATCTCCCCAGGTTGTATGTTCTCCCTTGTAAACACTGATTTTAAGTGTTTGTTCATAATTTCTGCCATTTCTATTTCCTCTGTGTATTCAACTCCTCCTTGTCTTAATTTCTCTAAATCTTGTTTGTTTTTCAGTTTGTTGTTTAGAAATCTGTAAAATAGTTTTGGTTGATCTTCACATTTTTCTATGACATCTTTTTCATATTTTCTCTTTTCCTCTCTGCACACTTGTACATATCTATTTCTATAACCGGTATATATTTTCCATTTTCAGGTCTTTTGTATTTCTTCTATTTGGTCCAAGGTTTGTCTCTTTGGTCTTTTAACTCCCTACAAATTTTGTTGTACCAGCACTTTACATATTCTTTTTCTTGTTTTTGTCTTGGGACATACTTTTCCACTCCTTTTTTTTATATATAAATTTTTTGTTAAAATATTCCATTTCTCTTCCACTGTTTTTTCTTCTTTGTATATTCTATCCCAGTCTTCGTTTTGAAAGAATTATCTTATTTTATCAAAGTTTGTTTTTTCATACATCATTCATCCTTTTCTATATTGTTCATTTCTTTTCATGTATTTCTCCTCATTTAGTTCCAGTTCAATCAATATGTGGTCACTTTTACTTATTGGTGTTTTATATTCAATCATCTCCACAATCTTAGGCTCAGATGTGATTATTAGGTCTAGTCTCGATGGTTCTTCGGCATTTCTATACCTAGCGTTCTCTTGTATCCATTGTGTCATTGTGTGGTCAATAATCATCTCGAGTAGAACATTTCCCCATGAGTCGTCTCCACCCTTTACTGTCATCTCTTCCTAGCAGATTTCTTTGTAATTAAAGTCGCCCATCATAACTATTCTTCCTCCATCTTCCATTATCTTATTTAATGTTATCCTTGTGTCTTCTAACATGCTTTTATGTTCACTCTCTTCCCACGAGGCTGTTTTTGGAGGCACATAGTTTATTACAAACTTTCTGCTCTTCTTATCTCTGTCTTCCACTTCGATCATAATTCATCTGTACTGTATTCTTTCCACATGTGACACACCTCACGTTTATATCCTTCTTAGTCAGGAACATAACTCCCCCTTGTTTTGTCTCTCTGTTTCTAATCCAATAATTATATGCATCATGTCCTACACTGTTGGGTGGTAGTGGACCTTTAATTTTGTTTCTACAATTTCCATTATGTCCGGTTCTTTTTTCTTCAGATAATCATTCAGCTCATTCAATCCTGTTATTAATCCATCTATGGAAGGGGGAAAAAGCCTTGGTATATGTATGTATGTATATTTGTGTAAGACACTTTTATTTTTCTGGCACTTCCATTGTATTTTCTGTTTCCATTTTGGTTTTCTCTAGGATGTCCCATTTCCTTACTTTGATATTCACTACTCTCCAATAGAATTTTTTTCTGACTCTGTTCTGTTCTCGTTTTTTTCCTTAGCTTCTAGTCTTTTCATTTTTTCCTCCTCTCTTTCCTCTTTATTCATTTCCCTTTTTATCCATACCTTTTTATATTGTTCACTTGCTGCTAGCTTCCCTGTTTTTGCTAAGATATTCTCTGCTGTTGTTTGTGACCTGAATTTAATCTTAATTGGTCTGGTCTTATGTATACTATATTTTACGAGCCTAAGCATCTCTTCAATTTGTTTCATGATTTCAGGTTCATCTTCCTGAACTAATTCTAGTAAATTGCTTACTTTTTCTTTTTCCTCATTGATTCTTGTGGTTCTATCTGGGTTGTGTTTCTCTTCCATTCCTAATATATTTATACATTTCTTTTTCTCTGCTAAGTCTCTTACTATATTCTCCTTCTGTCTCATCACTTTAATAACTGAGTCTTCAGTTTGTTCTTTCATTTACTGTTTTATTATGTCAGTGAATGCAACTTTACTGTTTTCTTGGATTTTTTTCCAACCCTGTGCTTCTTTTGCTATGGCCTCTTTATTGTCTTTATTATTCCTCTTTAATTCCTCAATCTCATCTTTTACTTCTTTTAACTGTCTTTTTAATTCTTCTATTTCTTTAGTTAAGTTTTTGTTCACCTTCTCTAGTTCTTCCAATTTTTCAACTCTCTGCGCAATCTTTGCTATTGTGCCGAACCTACTCTCCCAATGTTCGGTCATTTTTTCAAGTTTTTCCTCTAGTCTTGCTAATCGGGGGAGGTTGGTATCCCCCCCTCTCATTAAATCCCTGGAAATTATTATCTTCACCTTCCATTGTGCTGCTCTTATCTATATTTCTAATATTTACATTTTTGTTAATCCCTTCTTCTCCAAAATCCTCAGTCCTCCGCTTGTTTACAAGACGCCTGGGCTCCTGGACCAAGTCCTCCCCTTCCTCATTTCCTTCCATTTCCCTCAGTAATCCCTCCCCTTCTCCTTTTTTCTCACCTTCCCACTACACCACGAGCTTTCCCCTTCCCTGTAAATACAATAAGTTACTTCCTTGACGTTGAGATCCACGTAAAATTTGATTTTTCTTCGGAACTCCAATCTTCGCCGTCCATCCGACGAAAGTGTGTATGTGTTTGTGTATTCACCTCGGATCTGCTGCAGTCTCTGTCGAGACAGCCAGACACCACTCTACGGCAGTGAGCTCAGAGCTCATTATTTGCCGATCTCTGGGTAGGTCTGAGACCACTCACACACCACACACCGGGACAGCAAGGTCACAACTCCTTGACTAACGTCCCGTACCTACTCACTGCTAGGTGAACAGGGGTTATACTCGAAAGGAGACAAACCCAACTTATCTCCGCCCGGCCGGGGAATCGAACCCCGGTTCTCTGGCTTGTGAGGCCAGTGCTTTACCACTCCGCCACCGAGCCGTGTGTGTGTGTGTGTGTGTGTGTGTGTGTGTGTGTGTGTGTGTGTGTGTGTGTGTGTGTGTGTGCGTGCGTGTGTATGTTTACCTAGTTGTATTTACCTAGTTGCATTTTGCGGGAGAAGAGCTATGCTCGTAGGGGCCCGTAGTTGTATCTTTGCGCATCCAGTTCTTTCTTAAGATTGTGTATAGTTTTAGCACTCCCTATTTTCTCTTTCAATTTATTTCATGTATCTATCACTCTATGTGGAAAGCTATTCTTTTTCAGATCTCTTCTGTAACTGTCCTTCTTAGTTTTCTTCTTGTGTCCCCTTGTATTTCTTTTGTCCCATTTAAGTAGATCATCCTTGTTAAAGATTTCCATCCCTTTCATAATTCTATATATGGATATCAAATCGCCTCTTTCTCTTCTTTGCTCCAGAGTTGATAAGTTTAGTTTGTCCAATCTTTGTTCATATGTCAGCATGCTGAGTGTTGGTGCCATCTTTGTTAGTGCTCTTTGAATTCTTTCTAGACTATTTTTATTTTTACTGGGTGTCCATAGTGACGCCGCATACTCTAATTTTGGTCTTATAAGTATAACTAGGTTTTCTTCACCATTTCCTCGTCCATGTAGTCAAAGGCAGCTTTCATTAATCTTATTAAGTTGAAGGTTTTTCCAACTATTTTGTTTACATGTTTGTCTGGTGGCATGTCATTTCAAATGATCACCCCTAGGTCTCTTTCTGAATTTACTTTTGTGACTTTTTTTTTTTTATCTAATTTTGTATTTACTGGATATTCTATTTTTGCTTTTTTCAAATTCCTTTATACTACATTTTTTAATGTTGAAATTCACTTCGATCTTTTTACTGTAATTCCAGACTTTGTGCAGATCTTCCTGAAAAGATTTACAGTCTTTTTCTTTACTCACTCTCTTCAATAGTTTTGCATCTTCTGCAAAGAAGTTTATGTAGCATTTAATACCTTCATCCATGTCGTTTATATAAATAGTAAACATTATCGGAGCCAATACAGAGCCTTGGAGTACTCCACTTATCATGTCTACCCATTTTGAGTTCTTTGATCTAATTATCACTCTCATTTTTCTTCCTTTCAAGAAGTCTTCCATCCATTCCAATAATTTTCCTTGTATTCCACCTATTAGTTCAACTTTTTTTTTAGTAGTTTTTGTGTGGTACTTTGTCGAAAGCCTTTTGTAGGTCCAGGAAGACACAATCTGCCCAGCCATCTCTTTCTTGTATTATGTCTAGTAATCTTGAGTAAAAGCATATTAAGTTTGTAATACATGATCTTACACTTCTAAATCCAAATTGGTTAGGGTTTAATATTTTGTTCTTTTCCAAGTGTTTAGTCCATTTTTTTTAATAACTCATTCACATATTTTTGCAATTGTGCTTGTAAGGGATACTGGTCTATAATTTGTTGGATTTTCTTTATTTCCTCCCTAATATATTGGTACGATATTAGCATTCTTCCAGTCTTGTGGTACTTTTCCTTCTTTGAGTGAGAATTCAATTATCTTGTGTATTTTGTCTGTGAGTTCGTCTATGCATTCTTTTAATATCCAGTTCGCTATTCCGTCTTGCCCATGTGACTTTCTGACATCGAGTTTCTTTATTTGGTCCCTTATTTCTTTGTGTGTCACCATTATTTCTTTCATTTTAGGGGATCCCACCTGGTGACTATCATCCCACAATTGTGAGCTTTCAATTGTAAAAACAGACTTAAAGTGTCTGGACATTACTTCGGCCATTTCTAAATCTTCTGTGTATTCTTGATTTCTTTCACGCAGTTTTATTATTTCGTGTTTGTCTTTTAGTTTGTCGTTTACATATCTGTAGAACAGTTTAGGCTGATCTTTGCATTTTGCTATTATACCTTTTTCATAGTTTCTTTTTTCCTCTCATCGTATGTCTACGTATTCATTTCTCAGTTTAATGTATGTTTGCCATTTAGTCTCTTTTTTTATTGTCTCTTTTCCATCTTTTCCAAGCTTTATCTCTTCTATATTTAGAATCGCTACTCTTTTTATTATACCAGAACTTTATGTACTCCCTTTTCTGTTCCCCTCATTCCTGTAATTATCTAGTATTTTAGGATTAATTAGGCCAATAATTATTTATAACAATTTATTAAGAATAATAAGTGACATAATGGTGTTACATATTCCTACAGTTCTTACCTGACATTAGTCCAATTATCACACATTACTGCAATACTAGAGGCAGATGCTACTAGTTCCTTAACAGTTACAGAACACTACTGGTAGACCCTCACAAGAAGATTGTTTGAGATTGAGTCCCGGCTCGGAATCTTGAAAGATGGCCTCAGAGTCTTGAAGAATTTTGCCCACAACTTATTACCCACCATGCTTATTGGACATTTTACATTTTTACATTTATTGATCACAAGAAGTACATCTTGTTTGGGTCTCTACCCATAACTCCTAGAAGGCATACGGGTATGCCTTTTACAATAAAAGTTACATGTACATGTGTTTAATTGGTTAGAATTATGTCAATATTTGTAGCGCTGCACGGTCCTGGTCGGTCTCCACGGTCTAGCCGACGTGGTTAGTGTCCTATGCGTCCGTCGCGTCCCATCCGGTCCAGCCGACGTGGTTTAGTTCCTGCACCCGTCGTGTTCCATCCGGTCCAGTCCAAGGCATCATGTGCAGTTACCTAAGTGAGAAAGGAGAAGGTATTAGTCCTTTGGCTTGAATTGTTGTGGTGAGCTATAAGTCAATATTTCAAGTGAGTACAGTTAAGAACCCATCCGTATCCTCTGGGGCTGGCACTTGAAGGAGACTTCCCAGCCGACGTGGTTGGTATCCTTTGCACTCGTCGCGTCTCACCCGGTCGGTTCAGGGCATCCTGCGCAGTTACCTAGGTGAGAAAAAAAAAGAGCATTAGTCCTTGGCTTAAGTTGAAATGTGTCATAAGTCAAAAATCAGCAAGAGAGTACAGTCAAACAGAAACCATCCGTATCATCTGGGGGGCGGCACTTGAAGGAGGCGTCCCAGCTGATACGAGTTAAGTGACATTGTCAGTCGATGGATGAGTCCCCCGGCTGAGGTCCTGGGGCCCGCACGCAGAAATCTGGTTGCTGGGCAAAGGGCCAAATAATGATCTAGCCCGTTTGCGCCGGCCTCTCCACAGTGGATGCAGGCCTCCGGCTGTCCCGTCACCTCTGAGAAACATCGATACCCGAGACGGAGTCGATGAAGGGTGACTTCCTCTATCCTGGAGAGACGGACTCCAGGGGTCAGTGGCTCATACGCTGTGGCAACTTGATACCAGCGTGCTGACGGCCTCTGGGCTGTCAGGTTCCTATGGCTTTGCAGCTCCCTCTTGGCCATCGTTCTCGTTGCAATGGCCAAGATCTCAGTTCGGCTCGGGAGGACACCGATTCCGCCTTCCATGTCCCCTGTGGCCGCTCTTCTGGCCACCCTGTCTGCCGCTTCATTTCCCTGGATGCCGATGTGTCCCGGTACCCAGTTGAGGACGACTGATCTCCCTTGCTGACGGAGGGCCTTGAGCTGAAACAACAGCGAGGTCATTAGTTTTTTATGGTCATTATGATAAATTTTGGATATTAATTGCAACAGAGCTAAACTATCTGTGTGCACAACTACATTACGTTGGTGGGTGTTGAGAGCATGGGTCAATGCTAGACCCACTGCAACACCATCTGCTTGCGTCGAGCAGCGAGTGCCCAACACCCTTACTCCCTGTTGCTCGTCCTTCGTAACAAACGCTGCACCTGCCACGTTGTGTACGGGATCCACGGAGCCGTCTGTGAAATAGACGACGCAGTTTTCCTGGGCGACAGATCTCATTGTGGCCTCCGCATCCGCCCGCAGGCGCGGCAGCGGCGTACCGCGTCGTGACGCCATCACACTGATTCTGGCCGGTGGATTCTCCCAGGGGGGAGACTGCACATAACCTTCCACCGGCACATCCCTCCTCTTCTGAAGGATAAGGTCATGCAGGTGAAGGTCCCTTATGCGGTGTGCAACCCTCGCTGACCACCTCTTCTGCGGGAAGAGATCCGGATCTTGCTGGAGGGCGCTGATTAGCCTTCGCCGCAGGAACGAGTCATGTTCTCTCTGAATGACTCTTATGGCGAAGACTACCACCAATCTTGAGATCCTCGCACTGATAGGCAGCAGTCCCGCCTCTTGCTGTATATTGGCGACCAGAGTCCAGCGCGGCGCGCCCAATATTACGCGCAGCGCCTGGTTCTGTACTGTCTCCAAGCCAGCCAACCGTGTTGCGGATAGACCAGCCAGAGCACTGCTGGCATAGTCTATCACCGGTCGAATTGCGCTGACGTAGAATGTCCGGAGGACAGCGCAGTTGGCACCTGCCTCTCTGGTCGCCAAGGACTTCAAAACGTTAATCCGGCTGAGGGCCCTTTCCCGGATGTAGGCCACTTCAGTCTGGAAGGACAGCCTGGAGTCAAGCCAGACACCAAGGTACATGTGCGTGCTGACCCACTCTACCTCATGTCCCTGCAGCAGAAGCCTGTCCCTCGGTGTCACGCTAGTGCCAAAACACATGGCTTTGGTCTTTGGTGGCGAGATCTTGAGGCCAAGCTCTTCGCATTTGGAGGAAATGCGGTCGAGGCACATTTGCGTCCTTCTGGCCTTGGTCCTTCTGCCTACTACCACCAGCGCGACATCGTCTGCGTATGATAGGAGGCGGCATCCTGTGGGTAGAGGGATGGCTATTAATTCAGTCATCAGCACGTTAAACAGGGTGGGACTGAGAACCCCACCCTGGGGTGTACCATTTTCCAGGGGGGGATAGCAGGACTCCACTCCCTGTAGACGGACTCTGGCAGTTCTATTGGAGAGGTAGTCCGCTATCCACTGTAACAGTTTCCCCTGTACTCCCCTGGCAGCCAGACTGTCCAGAATTGCAGCGGGACTGGCAAGCTCGAATGCCTTCTCTAGGTCAAAGAAGACGACCATGGCGTGACGTTGCTCCACATGGCTCAGAAGCGTTGCAATGCATTGAGCCGTGCCCACCCCTTTGGTGAAGCCATAGAGGTTCTCTTGTGGTGGTCCCAGTTTCCACAAAAGTCTTTGGAGAACCATCTTTTCCATGGTCTTCCTCAGGCAGCTCGTCAGGGAGATAGGACGATACTTTCCGGGCTCCCTGGGCTTGGGGATAGGCACGATGTCGGCCCTCTTCCAGTTGGACGGAAGTCTTCCACAGGACCAACTGCTGTTTACCACCTGGAGGAGTGCTTCTTCTCCAGCATCCCCCAGGTGTGCAACCATGGAGTACGTCACTAGGTCGCTCCCCGGAGCAGTGTCGGAGGATCTCTTACGTGAGGCTTGCAGCTCATGGATGGTGAATGGCGTGTCCGTGTCACCCGGAGACCCCATGGCAGCTTGTATCCTGGCCTCTCTTGGTTCACGGAGCATGGCCTGCCTCTGCTGCAGCTCGGCGGGTAGCGTGGCTGTGTGCGTGCGTCTGGCAAATTCTTGCGCCAGATTTTCTGCCTCGCACTGTGGTGCACGGGGAGCGCGCCGTGGTGGGGTACGGCTGGTCGCTATGTGGAGTTTCCCCCAAAGTTCCTTTAGCGTGGTGGACTCACTAAAGCTTTGGCACAATTCTAGCCACTTCTCGCTACGCACACGTCGAGCTGTCTCCTTGGCCTCTTCGACGGCACTCCGGAGGTTGGCCAGGTTAGCAGGGTTGTGGTGTCTACGCAGGATCTTTCGTAGACGGTTGACCCTGTGGTTGGCATCCTTGATCTCTTGGTTGTAGTACCAACCATCACGATGTCTCCTCCTGTTGAGGACTTTCTTAGGTATTGCCTCCTCTGCCGCTGCATGAATAGCAGAGACCAGTGAGGCCTCCGCATCATCCAACTCACCCATGGCCAGAGCGTCGGTGACGACCTCGCGAGCCACTCTGTCCTTGAACAACGTCCAATTGGCCTTGCGCGGGTTCCACCTTCCTATTCTCTGGACCACTGGGGGTGGCGGGGCTACGGTGAGCGAGATGTCTATTCCAAAATGATCACTCGTAGCCGTGTCGTTGATGCTCCACGACATCCGATGCAGCAATGAGGAGGAGACAAATGAGAGATCGAGCCTGCCATGTCGTACATGCGTCGGCGACCCGTCGTTCAGTAGGACCACACCCGGGCTGGTGTTCAGGATTTCATCTATGTGTCGCCCGGACGAGTTTGTAGGCGACACAGAGTGAAGAATGGGGTGGTGCGCATTAAAAACACCTGCGATGATGTACTGCTCGTCCTCCGCGACGGTGCATACTTCCCCCAGGTCCAAGTGTCCACGCACAGGGGCCTTGTAAATGTTATACACATGGACCGTTTCATGGGGGAAGTGCAGTCGAACTGCGAGCACCTCCACATCTTCCCCACACTCTATTGGTGGGTCTACTCTTGAACATGGGATGGACGCATGGACAAGGGTCATACAACCTCTGCTTGTGTTCGTTTGGGGCGACACGAACACGTGGTATTCAGAGATCCTGATCTCTTCCTCTCCCACCAGGGTCTCTTGCAAGAGGATGACCTGTTTTTCCTCCTGCCGTATGATGGCTTGCAGAAGTGACTGTTTCGCTCTGAATCCAAGGATATTCCATTGGAGGAAGCGAACAGTCTGGGTGGTCGAGCGCACTGTGGACAATCTATCCATGGTGCTCGTTGTCTTCCGATGATTCCGCTGACGATGACGGGCTTGACGGCGAAGAAGAGCCCTCGCTGCTAACATCAGTGTCCGTATCCACCCCTTCGTTTCCCCTAGGTACGTCAGGGAATCCAGCCACAAACGCTGCGCCACCTGCCTTAGAGAGGGTAACCTCTCGCCTCGTCTGGTACCGCTGGACTCGAACTGGGCCCTCAGGCAGTGTAGCCTTGACCGCGGCTCCTGCGGTACTCTTGGTACCTGCTTTGCCTTTTCGGGCCGGCTCGTCAGACGTTGGCGGCTCTGCGCGTACTGGGGAGGGCGCTGGATCCTCCTCGGGTGTCCGGACACTGGTCGAGGGCACTGCGGGAGGCCGCGCAGGAGATGGGATCATTAGAGAGCTTTCGGTCACCTGGGTGGTACCTGGTGCAGCGGATGGAGACATGGAGGGCTTGGTGGCAGGTGAGCATTTTTTTTATGGAGACCATCGCCTGCGCTATGTCCTTGAGGAAGCTCGTAGTTTCCCTGACCTGGTCTTCCGAGCTCCCCAGGTGGCGGGCCAGCGCAGCCGCGGCGACCATGACGAACTGCATCAGTTCATCCTGGAAGGTGAGTAGCCGCGGAAGGGCTTGCGCCGGCTGCTGCTCCCTTTGGACAGGAGGTTCTGCCGGGGGGCTGCGGTTCTTGGTTCCGTTATGGAAATGGGGTCGCTGAGGGAGCCCAGGGAACTCTGCCTCCGTTAGCGCAGGCGACGGTGTTGGAGGCTGCTGACGTGGCTCCCTCGGTTGCCGAGGGTGTTTCCACACCGAGGAACGGGGTGGGGCCGGAATGTAGTCCTCTCTGGCCTTGTACACCTCCCTCGTAGCCTTGGCCTCGTCTCTGCGGACGCCGCAGGCAAGGCTCCAAGCGTGGTGGGTTTTGCCGCAGTTGGGGCACTTGGCCGTCGTCTCCTCATTTTTCTTGTGCTTTGCACTGCACGTGTCGGTGGTATGTGGGCCACTACAGATGTCGCACTTAAACGAGCGTCTGCAGTGCCTTTGGTGGTGCCCATACTGCTGGCAGCGAAAGCACCTCATGGGGTCCGGCACAAAGGTGCGTAGTTGGAACGTGCCCCACATGCCCAGGTCCAGTTCCCTCAGTGCGGGCCCCCGGAGGGTAACCACAACCTGCCTGGTGTTCTCCTTCCTCCAGGTGGATCTTTCTGCACTGATCACCTGTGGATGCTCTTCGATGGCGTCCAGGGTATTAACCGTTGACCAGCCCTGTAGCACCATCTTCGTTCCCTTCTCTGCTCCTTCCACCCTCTGGAGGTTTACCCTCCTACCACTGACCTCCGTTAGGTTGGCAAGGGCAGAAGTGGCGGCCTCATCCTTAGGAGAGATGAGAATCTCTCCGGTTGGCAGGTACTTGAAAGTAATGTTCCAATTGCTATGCTGTTTCTCGATTTCTCGAGAAAGCGCATAGGGTGATTGGAAGCCTTCTGGAGACTTTTGGATCTTGTATCCTGTGGTGACCAAAGGGGGCGACGCCCTCTTGGCCCTTTCCGCTTGCTCCCGACTCTCCTGCCCATCTCCAGAGCGCATAGCGCGCTCTTTCTTCTTACTCCTCTTTTGGCCAGCAGTCACCCAGCCTCCTTCACCGTCATCGCCCGTTTCTGAAGGGCGCGTGGATTCATCCATTCTTGCTGTTGCTGGTAGCAGAGGAAACGAGGGATCGAGACAGGATGAGTAGGCGGGAAAGCGGAAGGGTAGTGATTGGGGAGGCGGAGGAGGGAGAGGTGGGGAGAGGAAGAGGAGGGAGTAATAGGGGAGGAGGGATAGTGGAGAAGTGAGAAAGGAATAAGTAAGGGTGAGCGTGAGGGAGAGAGTGGTAAAGGGGGGGAAGTAGAGTGATAGGTGTAGTGGAAGGAGGAAGGGAGTTGGAGGGTGAGTGGCGAAGGGCAAGGATGGAGGAGCAACTAGGTACAGGGGAGGAGAGTGAGAATGTGGGTTAGGAGAGGACGGGTGGAGGAGGAGGGAGATGGTGAGGAAGTAGGAGAAGAAAGGGTATGGGTAGGAGGGGTTATGGAGGAGGAGGAAGTTGTGAGCGGGAGAAGTAGGAGATGGAGGAGCGAAGTGGAGATAGGCGGAGGAGGGAGAAGAGTAGAGTGAGGGTGGAGGAAGAGGGAAAATGGAGGGGGAGGTAGTATGGAGGTAGGGAGATGAGGGTTATGAGAGGGAAAGGGGAAAGGGGAGAGGAGAGAAAAAAAAGGGAAAGAAGGGAAGGAAGGGAAAGAAGGGAAGAGGGGAAAAGAGCACTACACTACATCGTGTTTAAAACCGTACACTTTTAATACTTGATATCGTACTTAGTCACTGCACTTTTACGAAAGTACGATAAGGAGAGACTTATTATCGTACTTAGTCACTGCACTTTCACGAAAGACGAAAGAACACTACACTACACTACACTACACCGCAATTAGTACTTGTGCGTAGCATTATAATCAATATTGCACTTAATGCTACCACTTATTTCGAAATATACTAAATACACCTCCTATTGCTTACACTTAATATCGGAAGTATAGTAACTATATTTCTAACACCGTATTTTCTACACAGAATACTTCACTACACTATACTTTTAGCACCGCACTGCACTTTTCCAGACGTATAATATTTATGCTTCTAGCACCGCACTTTTCACACAGAAAAACTTCACTACACTATACTTTTAACACCGCACTCGGAATTATAATATCACTTAATCCCTTCAATTGCACTTTTTCGGAAGTATAATAATTATACTTCTAATCACAGCACTGTTCACACGCTTAATTTTAACCACAAAACTCTTCAAGAGTTTCACTTTACCACTACACAACGAGGCGAAGCACTCCGCAGACGAGCGAAACGACGTTGACCGACTGCTGGTTTCAATTCACCACTACGCAACGAGGCGGACCACTCCGCAGACGAGCAAAACGACGTTGACCGACTGCTGATCCACGGTGGCCGGAGGTCTAGACGAACTTACACTTAATATCGGAAGTATAGTAACTATACTTCTAACACCGCATTGTTTTACATAGAACACTTCACTACACTATACTTTTAGCACCGCACTTAATATCAGAAATTATTTCACACCAAACACTTCACAAAAAAAAAAACCTTCACTACACTGTACTTTTAACACCGCACTCGGAATTATAATATAACTTAATCCCTTCAATTGCACTTTATCGGAAGTATAATAATTATACTTCTAATCACAGCACTGTTCACACGCTTAATTTTAACCACAAAACTCTTCAAGAGTTTCACTTTACCACTACACAACGAGGCGGAGCACTCCGCAGACGAGCGAAACGACGTTGACCGACTGCTGGTTTCAATTCACCACTACGCAACGAGTCGGACCACTCCGCAGACGAGCGAAACGACGTTGACCGACTGCTGGTTTCAATTCACCACTACGCAACGAGGCGGACCACTCCGCAGACGAGCAAAACGACGTTGACCGACTGCTGATCCACGGTGGCCGGAGGTCTAGACGAACTTACACTTAATATCGGAAGTATAGTAACTATACTTCTAACACCGCATTGTTTTACACAGAACACTTCACTACACTATACTTTTAGCACCGCACTTAATATCAGAAATTATTTCACATCGAACACTTCACAAAAAAAAAAAAAAAACACTTTACTACACTACACTTTTAACACCGCACTCGGAATTATAATATCACTTAATCCCTTCAATTGCACTTTATCGGAAGTATAATAATTATACTTCTAATCACAGCACTGTTCACACGCTTAATTTTAACCACGAAACTCTTCAAGAGTTTCACTTTACCACTACACAACGAGGCGGAGCACTCCGCAGACGAGCGAAACGACGTTGACCGACTGCTGGTTTCAATTCACCACTACGCAACGAGGCGGACCACTCCGCAGACGAGCGAAACGACGTTGACCGACTGCTGATCCACGAGCGTGGCGATAGAATCCAAGTTCCTGCTAAGCAGGAATTATCCCACGAGGGAAATGTTCACTTGTCGAAACCGCGACGACGAACTCCCACGAGGGAGATGCTTACTAGGCGAAAGCGCTCGCTGAACTCCGGCTGGACAACCAAACCTGGCGTCCTTATATTCAAGTCATGCGTACGCTAAAGAAGCACACGACCCATCCTGACCGAAACATGGCTCGGCAGGGCCTAGGTTGTATTTTCATGAGGATATATATGCATGTAGTACAGGAGTAATATAGAGTTAACCTACACATATATAATACAATGCCAATGGCCAGCTATTTCTACACAACATATACATTTCCTGTCCCTTCCACTTCTGTAGCGGCGATGCTACAAAACAAAATGCTGCGTCGGAGCACATTTGGAGGACTTTGTTCACCACATATCAACCACGTCAACGTGTCAACTCTCGGATTGGGTATACGGTATACGGTATTATATGCAAGACATCAGATAAAGACTTATAATATAATTAAACTAATAAGAGATTTCACATTCAATTTGGAATTACCAGTAACACTTTGGTTCCAATTGGTAAGACAGGCAAAAGTCAAGTAGGAACCAAAGTGTTACTGATAATTCCAAGTGAATGTGAAATCTCTTATTTGCTAAATTGTAAGTCTTTATCTGATGTCCTGTTAATATAAGTAATGTTAAGTATAACACATTTAATATATCCTATTAACACACACACACATATACACACGCACAGACGCCCCCCCATAGAGAGAGAGAGAGAGAGAGAGAGAGAGAGAGAGAGAGAGAGAGAGAGAGAGAGAGAGAGAGAGAGAGAGAGAGAGAGAGAGAGAGAGAGAGAGAGAAAGGTGCATTATGTGATTTTTCCGTTAGCAGTTTCGGCAAGTGTAAGAGATGATTAGTTTATGTTAAGTATGAAATATTTTCGGATAAATGGAAGATCGACAAAAGAATATTGTCTTTCTAGTTGAAATATCTATTCACGTGTGGTTTTTAGTTTAATTTGTTTGTGGCTGAATCAGCATAGATTGATCATAATAGATTACTCATAGGGGGAAGGATCCATGAATTGAGACTGGATTTTAAAGTTATCTCGTTTAATGAAATTTAGAATTATACATTTTCACCGCCCGTTATTCTGTTGTTGATGAAATCATGCCTTATCTTCAGCTTTCATTAGATTTTCTATTGATAGCAATGTGGAAAGTCGTGTTTTATTTATTTTTTCTCGGGTTTGCTTCTATTTCTTACAGCTGTTCAATGTAGTATTTGTTTTATTTCTACTATGGTTTATCTTGTTAAGACGATATTGTCGCCAGTAGCATAAGCGTGAAGGAGTATATACGGTCACAACACTACTCTCCCATACCGGTGGGTAGTATTTGTCAAACACGAGACCAACGCGTGAATTAGACCGTGGAGAATGCTACATTATACACATACATGCGTATGCACCCCCCTCAACCCCCCAACCCCCACACACGCACACACGCATACACGCACGCACACGCACGCATGCACGCACACACGCACACACAAACACACACACACACACACACACACACACACACACACACACACACACACACACACACA
>NC_134793.1:45705827-45713327 GCF_046742065.1 Oratosquilla oratoria
AAAAAAAAAAAAAAAAAAAAAAAAAAAAAATTAAACGGCATGTTTTTTTTTTTTTAGTCGCATCACTATTCGAACGTGACTGACCGTCAAAGATATTGTAAGGCAACGTGGCAACAAAAACAAGGGAGAGTACACTCAAGGTCTATATATACCAGCTCTAAACACTTCCGACCGAGTATCGAGGGTGTTGGCGCAGCGGGCCCGTGACGTCACCTGGATGCTCAAAGTGGGGTTCGCGCGTCCCATCGCTGTTATTTGTAGCTGGTTCGTTGCATGGACATGTTGCTGCCATCCGCTCGCACCGCTCCACGCAATTAGTTATATTCTGACAATGAAGATCTATATATACCGGTATATATAGATGTTGACAATTTTGCTTATTGTTCCTTTAAGGTTTGTGGCTCAAACCAAAGAGAAATTAAGCCAAATGTTAATATTCATCGTTTCCCTGCAAATACTGTTACGGACGGGCTGGTTATGTGAAGAGACGTTACGTATAACGGATAAGTGCTTAAGAACCAGCTTACTTCTAGAAGCCACTGTAGGACTGAATTATCTGGTCAGGGCCTAGATAATTCGTAAGACTAGAAGTAAAGTAACAAAGAAGATTCCAGGAAAGGAATATTAAACTAGTGGTAAAACTAGTAAACGAAATTATTAATAACATGAAATCATTTACAGGCAATAATAAACACAAGAGAGAATGGGCAGTTGGGTCAATGGGACCGTTGCATGAATACAAGAATATGGAAAGTATCGTTCAAATACGAAGCACAAGATACGTATACAATATGGTAGTAACTAAGTACAAAGAGGTCAGGAACATATGTATCAAAGAAGTAGTAAGTACAAATACAAGTATAATGCGATGCAAACATATATAAGACAAGTAAAGGAGGAAAAAAGGGGTGATCGCTTCACACAAATCGTCTCATGAGTCCAACCTACGAGAAGTCTTATCAAGAGAGCAAATTGCGAGAAATGACAAGGTGTGAGTGGTTTTCACAGCTTATATACCCACGGACCGGAAGTGGGATACTTCCGGTGAAGGGTGCGGGCGAGCGCAGAGGAGGGGGGAGAGTAATTTGTCACACGTCAACTTGGATAGTTTTAAGACCCTCGGCTCGCTTGAACAATCTACTTATTTAGTAACTGTCAAATCTGTGCGCTCTGAATTACCTTAGGGACAAACAGCGAGGGCTGAACTATTTCGGATTACTTCGCTTGTCTGTTTGTTCTACTTACATCAAGAGTGCGCACATAATTTCCGCACGTAGGCAAGATTACATACAGTGGACGGGCGTTACTACTTACATTGTTACAATACATACATAGACAAGAAATGAACATTTTTATACATAATACAAAGAACACACAATTATATGACATAATTACATATATGACGTAATATCTAATATTACGTTACAATACACACACACGCACATGTGAACGTGTACACATATAAGCACACACGACGATATCTCCCCTTCCCGTAAAATACAAGTATATAAACACACACACACACACACACACACACACACACACACACACACACACACACACACACACACACACACACACACACACACACACACACACACACACACACACACACACACACACACACACACACACACACACACACACACACACATGTGAACGTGTACACATATAATTACACACGACGGTATCTCCCCTTTCCGTAAAATACAAATATATAAATACACACACACCTCCATATACACAAACGTCTCGGTGGCGCGGTTGGTAGAGACTCAGATTTCTGTAACGAACGAATCGGCGGTACTTGGTTAGAATCCTGTCTAGCACTAATTTTTTTTCAGTATCGCTGCGCTTCGAGTCGTTACTCCAACGTTCGTGGGTAGGGAGTTGGGGATGTGTGTGCATGTAAGTTCATAGATCGGACATACGAGCTCTGAACTCTCTTCCGGGAGGGAAATAGCTGTCGATCACGAGTCCAACACGTGATCCAAAAGACCAAGATGAATCACACATACACACACACATGTGAACATGTACACATATAAGCACACACGACGATATCTCCCCTTCCCGTAAAATGCAAGTATATAAATACACACACACTCACATACACACACACACACACACACACACACACACACACACACACACACACACACACACACACACACGCCGCGCACACACACACACACACACACACACACACACACACACACACACATACATGTGAACGTGTACACATATAAGCACACACGGCGATATCTCCCCTTCCCGTAAAACACAAGTAATATAAATACACAAACACATACACACGCACACACACGCACACATACACACACATGTGAACGTGTACACATATAAACACACACGACGATATGTCCCCTTCCTGTAAAATACAAGTATACACACACACACACACACACACACACACACACACACACACACACACACACACACACACACACACACACACACACACACACACACACACACACACACACACACACACACACACACACACACACACACACACACACACACACACACAAAGGATTGCAAAGGCGGAGCATGCCGACAGGAGACCTTTTGATCCATATCTAGGTCGGATGCCAAAAAAAAAAAAAAAAAAAATCATATTAATAATAAAATAATAAATAAAAACTATAATAATGTAAATAACAAATAAAATACATAAATAAATGCATAGGTATAGTTAAAATAATAAACAAACAGGTAAATAGTAAATAATAATAAGTTGACATATAACTAATAATAAATGAAAATCAGACAGACAAATGATAACAAAACAAAAACAAATAATATAAGATAAATTATAATCATTACAGCATCTTACTTAGGTATTTATCTAAATGTTTCTTAAAGCTTCGAACTGAACTACATTGCACTACCTGTGCAGGAAGTTTATTCCATTCATTAACTACACGGTTGGCAAAGTTGTTTCTACCTACTTCCAAATTGAATCTATTTCCGGACAGTTTGAGACCATTGTTTCTTGTCTGATTCTCATTCAATGTGAAAATTTGGTCACTTTTGATGTTGTCAATTCCCTTTAAAATCTTAAAGACCTGTATCAAGTCACCTCTGAGTCTACGCTTTTTTAGGGAAAACAGATTTATGTGCTTTAGTCGATTTTCGTATGATTTATTTTTGATATTTGGAATTAGTTCTGTGGCCCGCTGTTGTACTTTTTCCAGTCTGTCAATGTCTTTAATGAGATTCGGTGACCATACGGAAACAGCATATTCCAAATGTGGACGAACTAACGCTTTATATAGCTTGTTAATGAGTGATGGACTTTTGAAATCAAAAGATCGCGCAATCAGTCCCAGAATCTTATTTGCTTTCTCAGAGGCTGAAATACACTGCTTGGATGATTTGAAATCGTTACTGATAATTACGCCGAGATCCTTTTCACTGTCCACTTTTGTTAACAAATTTCCAAATAACTTGTAATCGTACTTACTGTTATTTTTACCTATGTGCATTACCTTGCATTTACTTGTGTTAATTTCAATCAGCCACTTTTCAAAACACTGCTTAAATTTATCTAAATCTTATTGAATATCTAATTGGTTTACGTGAACATTTGCCACTCCGCACAGTTTTGTATCATCAGCAAATTTGGAAACAGTAGATTTTGGTCTGTGGTCTATATCATTTATATATACTATGAATAGAAGTGGCCCAAGAACGGAACCCTGAGGAACTCCACTTGCAACACTTTTCCATCCAGAAGTTTTTCCATTTAAAACAACTCTCTGTTTTCGATCATTCAACCAATTACTAGTCCAACCTAATAGGCTACCACTTATTCCATGCAAAGCTAATTTAGTAAGTAGTCTTTCGTGTGGGACGGTATCAAAAGCTTTTGCAAAGTCTAGATATATTAAATCTATATTGTTTCTTTTGTCATAATTCGAGATAACTGTGTTGTAGAATTCGAGTAAGTTAGTCACGCAAGAACGTTTCCGTCTGAAACCATGCTGGCTATCATTTATCAAACGGTTACTTTCTAAATGATGTTCGATAGCATCTCTGATGATAGTTTCCATTATTTTTCCTACGATAAAACACACACACACACACACACACACACACACACACACACACACACACACACACACACACACACACACACACACACACACACACACACACACACACACACACACACACACACACACACACACACACACACACACACACACACACACACACACTGATAATAGCAATGAGCTAGAGAGAGAGAGATAACGGGGGGAAAATATAATAATTCCAGTCTTCCTTAGCGTTTCACAGTTTTCTTCAGTGTTTCACAAAGAGAAAACGGAAGCAGCCAGATGACGTCAGAAGCTGCGCAGAACGGCTCAAATGGTTAGACCTGGTGTATTTAGATCTTGAGTACACTTATGCATTCCTTGTCTCACAACAAGTTACGGAGACTGAGTCTTGGTGAACACTGTCGGCCGGAGTTACCCTGCCATACACTTCATCTGCCACTCAGTCAGCCAGACTAGTGACGTCATTACTAGCTAGCAGACGGCCAAAACATTCGTCAGCACAAATAATAATCATAGTACTACAGTTACACATTGTTGCATCTACGCAGAAAGACGTACATATGATACAATAAAATATATCATAATACAATACATAGTTCTTGATAGATATAATCAGATGCAGAGGCACAACACAATAAATAAGGCATAAAAGACACATGGAACAATGAATGTGTGTTTAAGCCGGGTCGGTACAGGATAGAAGTCGTTTTCATATCCATTTCTTTGCGTTCCACACATTGAAAACACCTAGGATCATGATGTTCTTTGGGTGAAGGTACAAAGTCTCGTACTTCCTGCAGCTCTATCAAAGGCGATTTTCTCCTCTGCAGAGTGTCCCTGTGAAGATGGATACATTTAAGTGAAGTTTATTCCAGTGCCATTTGGCTTGAAGGACATTAAGGCGATCCTGTCCTTGTTGTCACGGAAGTAGTCTTACTCTGGCAACAAGATCCTCTGGTATAATGATTAAACAACCTGTAGGAGGGATCATATTTCTTGAGCATTTTCTTCGGAGTCTTTCTCCTCTACAGACTCACAGACGCAATGTTGAGGTCCCGCAAACTACATACATACATATACCAAAGACTTTTTCCCCCTTACACGGGAGGTAGCCAAAAGACAAAGGCATAGAAACTACTCCTACCCATTCCACCCCTTACATACTCCACTCCCCTCTACCCTCTTCCCTCCCTCTTATCTTGGCACTTCCTGGATGACGGGTCATCCCTGCATCTTGTCCACTGCCCTGGGTAAGAAGTAGTGTCGCAAGACACAGCACATCCACAGCAAGGTCGCTTCATCAATTCGGCGACTCCCTTCTCCGTCCCCTCATGCAGAAAAGGAGAAGACGGGGAGAAATCCCTTCGGGCTGCGTCAATTTATTTCTCACACATACTCCCTCAATCCCCATCCTCCACCCACTCCCCCTCATGCATCACAGCATCATCCATACACAACCCGTCTAAATTAACCCCTATCTTCTGTCCTCTTCCGTCCTTCCTTAACAGACATTCCCCTCTTTCCCAATGCCTCTTTTACCCTATTCATCCATCGATCCTCGACGTCCCCTCATGTTCTCTCCTTCCACATCTGCCTTCCATACCTCTTTTACTAATCTTTCTTCACTCATTCTTTCCATGTGTCCAAACCATCCTAATACTCTATCATCAACCCTATCTCCCCCTCACCTCCTCATTTCTCACTCTATCTAGCCTAGTAATCCCTCTCATACTTCTCAGGCATTTCATCTCAAATACATTCAAACTCCTTCTCTCTTCCTCTCTCATGTTCCATGTTTCTGCCCCGTACAGTGTTGTCGGCACACTCTCTCATTCATACAATCTCCTCTTAGTATCCATTCCCAAATGTCTATTTCTCATTACACTTATTAATCCACGAAGGCATTTACTCGCTTCTCTCAATCTACATTCTACCTTCACCTCCACTCCTCCCTTTCCTGCCACATTCGCACCCAAGTATCTAAAACTATTCACTTCCTCCAGTCTCTCTCACTTAACATTCACTTTCAGCCTGCTGCCACTCTTTCACCTTGTACATCTCATCACCTTACTTTTAACCACATTTATCTTCAACTTTCTTCTTTCACATACCTTCCTAAACCCTGTCACTAACTTCCTCAATCCCTCCTCTGATCCTGCTATAAGTGCATTGTCGTCAGCAAACAACAACTGGCTTATCTCCCACCTTTCTCCATTTTCTTTAACCATCTCCAGTCCCTGACACACTACCCTTGCATTCACCTCTCGTACCGCCCCATCCATGTATAAATTGAACAGCCAGGGTAACATAACACATCCCTGACGAAATCCCACCTTTACCTCAAACCACTCACTCTCTCCATTTCTAATCCTAACACAATCTCTACTACTCTCGTAAAAACTCTTGACTGCTCTTAACAGCTTTTCTCCTATCCCGTATATCTGCAAGTTCTCCCACAGTGCCTTCCTGTCTACCCTGTCATAAGCATTTTCCAAATACATAAAAGCCCAAAAAAAGATCCTTACCTTTTCTTATAGATTTCTCACATATCCGTCTTACCACAAAAATCTGATCTACGCAACCTCTATCTGTCCTAAACCCACACTGTTCCTCACCAATTACTCCCTCTGTTCCTCTCCTAATCCTCTCAATCAAGACCCTCCCATGAGGATTTCCGACTACACTTAACAAACTGATAAATCTGGAACTACTACACTCACACTTGTCCCCCTTTCCATTGTAAAGTGGAATTATACAGGCACTCCTCCAGTCCTCCGGCACTCCATCCTCTCTCCAACAAATATTGAATAACCTCACCACTCAGTCCACCATGACTGTACCTCCTTTTTTCAGATATTCTGCATGGCATCCATCCAACCCAGGTGCCTTACCTGCTCTCATCATCTTAACAGCTGCTTTCACTTTATCTTTCCTTATTTTCCCTCAATTTTCCTTACTCATCACATTCATTTTCTTAGCACTTCCCACTGCAACTACCTTTCCCTCCCTATCCTCCTTTACATTTAGCAACTCCCTAAAATACTATGCCCGCCTTCCTCTTACTGCCGTCTCTTCAATCATAATCTCTCCATCTGCACCTTTTACGTTTTCTTCTCTACTTGATTCGCCTCCTCTTCCTCTCTTAATTTCTTTCCAAAACATCTTTTTATTACTTTCAAAATTTTCTGTCGTACTCTTAACCCATTTCACATCTACTCTCCTCCTTCACCTTTTCTTCTCTACTTGATTCGCCTCCTCTCCCTCTCTTAATTTCTTTCCAAAACATTTTTATTGCTTTCAAATATTTCTGTCATACTCTTACTCCATCTCACATCTGTTCTCCTCTTTGCCTCCTTTATCTTACGCTTTACTTCTCTTCTCTTTTCTTTGTACCTCTCATATGTTTCCCCTGTCC
>NC_134793.1:45725827-45728327 GCF_046742065.1 Oratosquilla oratoria
AACGACCCACATACAAGACTCTGGATGTTCCTGTTCACGTGTCAACAGTAACATCGTCTTCCCAAAATTGTAAAAAAAATTCTTTTTGTAACAGATCTGAAGGCCAAAATCCTGGAATTTGCTTCAATTTTCTGCAGGGGTTGTCATCAGCTCCAACACTCCCTAAAGGGCATAAGACAGAGGTGGGCAACCTCTTTTTAGTGGGGGTGCCAACATCAGCCAAATCTTTGATACATAATTTTCTTGTCTGCCAACTGAGCAAAATTACACTTAAAAAAAAAGTCCCATGGAAAACAATAGCTGTATCTTAAGTTTTTGCACGCAGAATCCTAAAATGATGTCCAACTTTTTTCATCCCCCACAGTTTTTGTGTTCTACTGTATGCTAAGTTATGCTGGTTACGTGGGATAGATTTAAATCAAGCGGTTGGCAACACTGAATTTAGTAAAACTGCGTGAGATTGTTATACGTTTGGCGGTATTGTGTTTGAAGTGTTGGTGTGAGGTTGTGTAGTACGTTTTTGTGTGGCAATAAGTCTGTGATATTATACAGTAACGTACCCGCCATTCACCTTCACAACCCCAAAAACTGTATAAACTACCCAGACAATTTTTGCTTTATTTCCGGTGTACTGACATTTAAGTCATATAGACGGTATTTCACGCCATGGGTTAAAAAGTGTTATGAACATTATTTTGGCTGCAAAGTGGGGGACCAGGACAGAAGCTGGGCCCCGTGTGTGTGTTGTGTAGCCTGTGTCAGGCTTCTCACTGCATGGGTTCACGCCATATGTCTTTTGCCATCCCTATGGTTTGGAAAGAACAAAAAGATCCTACTTCAGATTGCTACTTCTGCATTGCAAATATAAAAGGTATGGCATCAACATCCAATCATATTGTAAAATATCCTAATTTATCTTCTGCTATGAGACCAGTACCTCACAGTCAAGACTTTCCTGTACCTGACCCTCCAAAACAAATGGAACTAAGTGATAATGAGTCAAGTGATGAGGTTATGGGAAAAGAAACAGAAGACATGCACTTTCAATCAATCTGTTCTTCAAGTGAACCACATTTATTGAGTCAGGGAGATCTGAATGATCTTATACGGAATGTAAATTTGTCAAAAAAGCAATCTGAACTTCTTGCTTTCGGGTTAAAGAGCTGGGATCTTCTCCAGAAAGAATCCAAAGTTAGATTTGATCGTAAATGACACTGTGATTTTGAAGTTTATCACTTGAGGATGGTGTGGTATTTTGCAATGATGTATATTCTGTTATGAAGGAACTTAACCATAAATATGACAGGAATGAATGGCGCTTGTTTATTGACTCTTCAAAAGTGAGCCTGAAAGCCAAAATCCTGGAATTTGCTTCAATTTTCCATAATGGAAATAAGTTTCCTTGTGCTCCTCTGGTCCATGCATCTAACATGGAGGAAACAAATGAGAACATGACTCTTCTATTGCAAGAAAATAAGTATGAAGAAAATTAATGGAATATATGTGGTGACCTAAAGGTTCTAGCAATTTTACTTGGAATGCATCTGGGTTACATTAATTTTTTTTGGTTTCTCTGTGAATGGGACAGTCGGGATAAGAAAAATCATTATGAAAAGAATGTGCGGCCGAAACGATCTCTGGCCCCAGGAGAGAAGAATGTTGTCAATCTTCCTCTTGTTGATTCAGAGAAAAATTATCTGCCTCCATTGCATATTAAGCTAGGATTTATGATTTTTTTTGTTAAAGGTATGAATAGAACTGAAAAGGGATTCACATATTTGAAATATAATTTTCCTAGAGCAAACGATGCAATAATGATAATAAAAAAAGTCATTTTTGTTGGACCACAGATTAGAGAGCTGATGAGAGACCAGAATTTTGATGAAGAGCTAAATGATCTTAAAAAAGCTGCATAGCTGTTCGTGCAGACTTTTTGGGGAATCACAAAGCAAATAACTATTCTGAAATCGTAAAAGAGCTACTGACATCTACAGGGCCTTGGGATGGAATAAGAGCCTAAAAATCCACTTCCTAGACTCTCACTTGACTTTTTCCCTACAAATCTTGGCGCCGTCAGTGACGAGCACGGTGAAAGGTTTCCCCAGGACATTTTGAACGTGGAAATTCGGTATCAAAGGAAGTGGAGCCATTCAATGTTGGCTGATTACTGTTAAACACTAAAAAGGGATCTCCCAGAAGCAAAATACATTCGAAAATAATACATGTCTATAAAATAGTTTGGGTTGATCTTTACATTTTCTATTATGTTTCTTTCATAGTTTTTTTTTCTTTCTACAGATGATATACATTTGTCATTTTCCATTTTTTCTTTATCTTTTCTCCCTCATTTCCAAGCTTTGTCTCTTCTATCTTTCGCCTCATTGCATCTTCTGTTGAACCAGCTTTAACGTACACCTCTTGTTCCTGTCTTGGTACGTATTTATTCATTGTGCGCGCGCGCGCGTGTGTGTGTGTGTATGTACACGTGCTCCGCCTTTGT
>NC_134793.1:45733327-45745827 GCF_046742065.1 Oratosquilla oratoria
TACAAAGGCGGAGCATGCCGACAGGTGACCTTTTGGTCCATATCTAGGTCGGATGTGAAAAAAATCATAATAATAAATGAATAAATAAAAACTATGATAATGTAAATAACAAATAAAATACATCAATCAATGCATAGGTATAGTTAGATAATAAACAGATAGGTAAATAGTAAATAATAATAAATTGACATATAACTAATAATAAATGAGAATCAAACAGACAAATGATAACAAAACAAAAATGTCATCTTATTTTTTTTTCTTTTTTTTTTTGCCTCTTAGTCAAAATATTGTTTCGTGAGTGATTTCATGTCATTGCTGGTCTTCTTCATATCCTCTTGAGAACCTCACTGGCCGTGTTTATTCTCGTTTTGGGTTGGTTCAAGTTACCTAACTCAATAATAAATCGTAATCACTATCCTGTTCTGTTCCGTCATCAATAACAAACTCACCACTTCCATCTGCATTCGCCGTATTTTCTTAATTGTTTTAGTTTTTCTTACCCTCTAATTTGTGTATATTTTGTATAGCATTCCACTGTTTTTAATTTCAAATGCAACACTTACCTGCAGATACATTCTTTAAATACGTTATCCAGTGTTGTGGTGTACATGCGTGTCAGGGGTATTGTACGATTGTCATGCGTTGTACTTGTGAGTAGATTGGGAAATACATGCTTTCCCCCTTTTGTATATAAATACTATGAAATTTATTTATATTAATTTATTTAAATTATTGTATTAATTGCACTTCTATGTGGTCGTATAATTTTTTACCGCCAACCCAAAGTAGCGTCAGTTTCTATTACGCCTTCGAATTGTACGGACGTTTTCGTTGTTGTAGTGCTTTAAATTGTAAGATTAATACACGGTTTTCCGTTGTAATATACTTTTATTAGCCACCCGCGTACACTGCTACTCTCTTGTTTGACTTTTCACAGCTGTGTGTATTAATGTGTATGTATATGTGTGTGTTTTTGTGTGTGCGTGTGTTTGTGCACGTTTTCTTTTGTGATTCACCACCGTGGTCTTGGATCACGTGCTGGACTCGTGATCGACAGTTATTAACCTCCCAGATGAGAGCTCAGATCTCGTATGACCGACTTATGGGTAATACTGTGACCTTACACGCACACACACACCCTATTCCCCGCCCACGAGAGTTGGAGTAACAACCCGCAGCGCAACGATACTGAAATTATTTCAGCCCTGGGCATGATTCGAACCCGAACCGCCGTAGTGGCAGGCGAGAACTCTAACCACTGCGCCACGAGGTGTGTGTACATGTTCTTGTGTGTGTATATTCTTGTGTGTGAAAGTTTCTGTGTATGAATGTCTTTGTGTATGAATGTTCTTGTGTATGTATTTTTTGTGTGTGAATATTTTTGTGCGTGAGAGTTTTTGTGTATGAGTGTTCTTGTGTGTGCGTGTGTGTACGAATGTTCTTGCGTGTGCATCTCCTTGTATAACTGCATCTTCTTGTGTGCACGTGTTTTGTATACACGTGTATGAATCTGTGTGCACCAAGGGACTTCCTGCCATTTCCTCCCCCCATGGGGGTATTCTTCCTTCTCCCCCGGGGATTCTTGTCCCCCCCTCCCCCACAGCCTCTCCCCCATCCACTGTCGGTGAGGGGTGGCCCCCCTCCCCCCCCTCCCCCGAGGAGGGTTTGGAAAAAAAGAAAAGAAATGACGATAAAGCGAAATGAAGCAGAAGAAAATGAGAGACGGGATGGAGTGAAGTGAATGACCCGGGGAAGGAGGAAGGGGAGGAGGAGGAGGAGGAGGAGGAGGAAGAAGAGGAGGAAGGGGAGGAAGAAGAGTAAGAGGAAGAAGTAGGAGTAATGTCACTAGAAATAGTTGGTCCTAGCAAAAATTGATCAATAAATAAATAATTGAATGAATAAATGAATAAATAGATAAATAGGTTAAGATAAATAAACATATGAATAGATAAATAAAGATAAGGGAATAGGCAAATAACAAATAGAAAAACAAATAATAGAGAAATAGATCAACAAATAGATAAGATTATCTGGAATACCCCACGCAATATATATAGTCTATTTTAACTACCTTTAAGTATCTTATTCAGCTAAATAGGAAGAAACTCCACATGTGAAGGGCTTAAAGCAGAGGTTCTCAGCTTATCTTCACATGTGCCCCGTACTTATGAACTGCTATTCTTTAACTTCCCGGAGATGACTTTCAACACTAAATCTAATCGTTTTGTATCCGCTAACTGCTAGTGGCTTAATCATCTTGCATCCACTAACTGCTAGTGGCTTAATCGTCTTGCATCCGATAACTGCTAGTGGCTTTATCGTTTTGCATCCGCTAACTGCTAGTGGCTTTATCGGTTTGCATCCGCTAACTGCTAGTGGTTTTATCGTTTTGCATCCACTAACTGTTAGTGGCTTTATCGTTTTGCATCCGCTAACTGCTAGTGGCTTTATCGTCTTGCATCCGCTAACTGCTAGTGGCTTAATCGTTTTACATCCACTAACTGCTAGTGGCTTTATCGTTTTACATCCGCTAACTGCTAGTGGCTTTATCGTTTTGCATCCGCTAACTGCTAGTAGCTTTATCGTCTTGAATCCACTAACTGCTAGTGTCTCATTGTCTTGCATCCACTAATTGCTAGTGGCTTAATCGTTTTGCATCCGCTAACTGCTAGTGGCTTAATCGTTTTACATCCACTAACTGCTAGTGGCTTTATCGGTTTGCATCCGATAACTGCTAGTGGCTTTATCGTCTTGCATCCACTAACTACTAGTGGCTTAATCGTTTTACATCCACTCACTGCTAGTGGATTTACCATTTTACATTCACTAACTGCTAGTGGCTTTATCGTTTTGCATCCTCTAACTGCTAGTGGCTTTATCGTCTTGCATCCACTAACTGCTAGTGGCTAATTATATTGCATCCACTAACTGCTAGTGGCTTAATCGTCTTGCATTCGATAACTGGTAGTGGCTTTATCGTTTTGCATCCACTAACTGCTAGTGGCTTTATCGGTTTGCATCCGCTAACTGCTAGTGGCTTTATCGTCTTGCATCCACTAACTGCTAGTGGCTTAATCGTTTTACATCCACTAACTGCTAGTGGCTTTATCGTCTTGCATCCACTAACTGCTAGTGGCTTAATCGTTTTACATCCACTAACTGCTAGTGGCTTTATCGTTTTACATCCGCTAACTGCTAGTGGCTTTATCGTTTTGCATCCGCTAACTGCTAGTGGCTTAATCGTTTTGCATCCGCTAACTGCTAGTGGCTTTACCGTTTTACATCCACTAACTGCCAGTGGCTTAATCGTTTTGCATCCACTAACTGCTAGTGGCTAATTGTCTTGCATCCACTAATTGCTAGTGGCTTAATCGTCTTGCATCCGATAACTGCTAGTGGCTTTATCGTTTTGCATCCGCTAACTGCTAGTGGCTTTATCGTTTTACATCCGCTAACTGCTAGTGGCTTAATCGTTTTACATCCACTAACTGCTAGTGAATTAATCATTTTACATCCACTAACTGCTAGTGGCTAAATCGTTTTACATCCACTAACTGCTAGTGGCTTAATCGTTTTACATCCACTAACTGCTAGTGGCTTAATCGTTTTACATCCACTAACTGCTAGTGGCTAAATCGTTTTACATCCACTTACTGCTAGTGGCTTTATCGTTTCACATCCGGTAACTGCTGGTGGCTTTATCGTTTTGCATCCGCTAACTGCTAGTGGCTTTATCGTTTCACATCCGCTAACTGCTAGTGGCTTTATCGTTTTGCATTCGCTAACTGCTAGTGGTTTAATCGTTTTACATCCACTAACTGCTAGTGGCTTTCGAATGGCGGTCCCACTTGTGAACCACCTAGGCACACTAGGCTTACACAGACCTCAGGATGAGAACCACTGGCTTAAAGGGGAAAGGAGAAAGGGAAGAAAGGAGGAAGAGAAAGTAGGAAGAAGGAGGGAGAAGAGAAAGTGTGATGATGGCGATGGCGTGGAGGAGTGAAGGGGGAGGGGAGGGGGAGGAGGAGATGCTCTCTGTGGAGATTTATGGGGTGGTGGAGGAGGAGGAGGAAGTGGAGGAGGAAAAGGAGGAGGAGGAGGGGGGAGCAGAAGGTGGTGAAGGAGGAGGTTTAGGAAGACTGTAGGAGTAAGAGGAGCAGGAGGAGGAGGAGGAGGGGGAGGCGGAGGAAATGGAGGAGGAATAGGGGGAGGAAGAGGAGTAGGAGGAGGACTCGAAAAGGTAGAAACAGGAAGAGGAGGAGGAGGAGGAAGAAGAGGGGGAGGAGTAGTAGGAGAAGGAGGAGAAAGAAACAAGGAGGAGAACGCCTAGGAGAAGGAGAAAGAGGAGCAGGAGCAGGAGGAGAGGAGGTGCAGAGGAGGAGGAGGAGGAGGAGGAGGAGAAGGCGAGGAGGACGAGGAGGAGGAGGAGGAGGAGGAGGAGGAGGAGGAGGAGGAGGAGAAGCCGAGGAGGACAAAGAGGAGGACGAGGAATGGTAGGAGGAAGAAAAAGAGAATGGGGAGGAGGAGAGAAAGAGGAGGGGGAGATGGAGAGGGAGGAGGAAGAGGAGGAGGAGGAGGAGGAGGAGGAGGAGGAGGAGGAGGGGAGAGGGAGGGGAACGAGGGGAAAAAGGAGGAGGAGGGGGAGGAGGAGAGGGGGAGGAGGAGGGGGAGGTGGAGAGGGAGGAGGAGGAGGAGGAGGAGGAGGAGGAGGAGGAGGGGAGAGGGAGGGGAACGAGGGGGAAGAGGAGGAGGAGGGGGAGGAGGAGAGGGGGAGGAGGAGAAGAGGAGGAGGAGGAGGAGGATATAGAGGGACAGTGGACCAAACGTTGAATCTGGAATGGTGGGGGAGAGAGAGTGACCTATGGGAAATGGAAGGCAGGGTGGAAGGGGAAGGAGGAAGGAGGAAGGAGGAAGGAGGAAGGAGGGGAAGAGTTACGGCGTTAGTGAGGTAGGGTGGGTGAAGGAGGAAGAGAAGGATGGGAAGGAAAGAGAGGAGGAAGAGGGTCGGGAGAAGGAAGGAATGAGGGGAGAGAGAGGAGAGGGGAAAGGTAGAGAGGGAAGGGAAGGGGAAAGGAAGGGGAGGAAGCTTGAAGAGGATAGGAGGGGGGTCTGGACAGAAGGGAAAGAGATAGGGGTTGGGGAAGGGAGGGAGAGGAGAGGGAGAGTGAAGGGAGGGGGAGGGGAGGGGAGAGGGAAAGGGAAGGGAAAGGGGAAGGGGAAGGGGAGGGTGATGAGAGGAAAAAGGAAGGGCAAATGAAGGGAAAGAGAAGGGTGTCTGTCTGGAGTGAAGGGGGAGGGAGGGAGGGAGGGAGGAAAGGGGAGGGAAAACGTAAGGTGAAAGGAGAGGGAGAGTTGAAAAAAGGAAGTTAACATGATAGGGTGAAGGGAGGAGGGAGGAGGAGGAAAAGGGAAGGGTAAAGGGAAGAAGGAGGGAAGGGGAGACAATTGGGGAAAGAATGATGGAAGGAATGGAGTATGGAGGGAATGGAGGAGGCAAAAGAGTGAGAGAATATAATAACAATAATCGGTGCATAAAAACACAAAAGGAAATTTATAGATATGGAGTGATTGGTCGCCAGATTGGATGGGGTGATTGGTGCGAGTGATTGATTGGCTCGAATGAATGTGTGATTAGTTCGGCGTGATGGGGCTTGGTGATTGCAGAGGTGGATTGGCTCACGAGTGATTGGGCATGGGTGATTGGCCAATCCGATACTCATCGTTTGACTCGTGATCTGGTTCAGGTGATCAGTAAAGCGAACTGACCCCAAAGGATTGGGCGAGTTGATTGGTTTGTCCTTCATTGTTCTATTGATTTGTGATGAGGCGACAGTGATTGGTGGGGTGGAGTGGGGCTGACCTCTCATCAAGTGCAACTCATCATCATTGAGCGTGGAGCTGTATATACTGTATATATATATTTATATATATATATATATATATATATATATATATATATACATACATATATATATATATATATATATATGTGTGTGTGTGTGTGTGTGTGTGTTTGTGTGTGTGTACACACACACACACACACACATACACACACACACACAAACACTCACACACTCAAATACACACACACACACACACACAACACACACCCACACACACACACACACACACACACACACACACACACACACACACACACACACACACACACACACACACACACACACACACACACACACACACACACACACACACACACACACACACACACACACACACACACACACACACACACACACACACACACACACACACACACATCTATCTATGTATCTATCTAACAAGTTGATCTTAAATGTTCTTCAGCGTCTTCAGCTTAATGACGTACAGATTTTTCAAATTTTCTTTTCGGAGACATGAGTTCTGATTCCATTATCTTGTGGTCCGGACCCTCAGCCTGAACGAGGTCGAGATGGATCGCGACCCCGATAAATCCGGGAGTCCGGTACTGAACTGAATGGAATGGTCCGGCGTTTCCGGGAGAACCCCAAATACTCACGAGTCTCCAGCTCGCGGTCTTTAGGTAGGAGAAGGGGAGGGAAAGAAGAGGAGGAAGAGAAGAAAAGGGGAAGAAGTGGGGAAGAAGCGGGGAAAAGGGGACGAAGAGGGGAGGAAGAGGAGGAAGAGGAAGAAGAGGTGGGGACGAAGAGGGAAAGAAGAGGAGGAAGAGAAGAAAAGGGGAAGAACAGGGAAAGAAGAGGAGGAAGAGAGAGAAGAGGTGGGGACGAAAAGGAAAGAAGAGGAGGAAGAAAAGAAAAGGGGAAGAAGTGGGGAAGAAGCGGGGAAGAGGGGACGAAGAAGGGAAGAAGAGGAGGAAGAGGAAGAAGAGGTGGGGACGAGGAGGGGAAGAAGAGGGAAAGAAGAGGAGGAAGAGGAAGAAGAAGTGGGGACGAAGAAGGGAAGAAGAGGAGCAAGAGGAAGAAGAGGTGGGGACGAAGTGGGGAAGAGGGATAGAAGAAGGGAAATGGTGAAGAAGAGGGGAAGAAGAGGGGAAGAAGAGGGGGAAGAAGAGGAGGAAGAAGATGAGGAAGAAGAAGGAAGAGGAGGAAAGAGAATAGAGACGGAGAGGGAAGTGGAAGGGGAGAGGAGGAAAGGAAGAGAGGATGGGAGGGAGGGGGGCGGGGGTGAGGGAGGAGAGAGGGAGCGGGGGTGAGGGAGAGAGGAGGGAGGGAGAGGGGGAACAGAGAGGGAAGGAAGAGAGGGAATGAGGGAGGAGAGAAAGAAGAGAGAAAGAGGAGAGAGGGAGTGGGAAGGGGGAGAGGGAGGGAGAGGAGGGAAGGAAGAAAGGAGGTGAGGGAGGGAGAGGGAAGGAATAGTAAGGCTGAGGGAGGGGAGAAGGAGGGAAGAGAGAAGAGAAAGGGAGCGAGGAAGGAGAGGGAGTGTGGAGGGAGTGAGGAGGGAATGTGGAGGGAGTGTGGAGGGAATATGGCAGAAGTGTGGAGAGGATATGGAGAGAATATGGAGGGAGCGTGAAGGGAGTTTGATGGAGTGTAGAGGGAGTGTGGCAGGAATGTGGAGGGAACGTGGAGGGAATATGGAGGGAGTATGGAGAGAATATGGCGGGAATGTGGAGGGAGTGTGGAAGGAGTGTGAAAGAAATGTGGAGGGAGTGTGAGGGAGTGTGGCAGGAATGTGGAGGGGGTGTGGAGGGAATATGGAGGGAGCGTGGAGGGAGTGTGGAGGGAGTATGGAGGGGGTATGGAGGGAATATTTAAGGAATGTGGAGAGAGAATGTGGAAGGAGTGTGAAGGAAATGTGGAGGGAGTGTGGAGGGAATGTAAAGGAAATGTGGAGGGAGTGTGGAGGGAATGTAAAGGGAATGTGGAGGGAGTGTGAAGGAAATGTGGAGGGAATGTGGAGGGAATGTAGAGAGAATGTGGAGGGAGTGTGGAGGGAGTGTGGAGGGAGTTGGGGTATTGATCCTATGGTGAAGTGTGGGTCTACTCCCTTCACGCTGCACTTGTCAACGTCTACTCCAGGATGGAGGGGAATGGAGGGAAAGAGAAGGCGAAAGGGGAGGGGAGGGGAGGGGAGGGGAGGGGAGGGGAGAGAACGTAAATGGAGGGGAAGTAAAAAGAGGAGGACGTTGGAAAAGGTAGGGGAGGAGAGGGGAAAGGAGGGGAGGGAGGGAGGGAAGGGTGAGAGGGAGGGGACAGAGAGAGAAAGGGAAGGGTTGGTTGGAGAGGGAACGGAAAGTGAGGGGAGACAAAAAGAGGGAAGGTGGAAAAGGTAGAGAAGTAAAGGGGAAGGAAGGGGAAGGGGAAGGAAGGGAAGGGAAGGGAAGGGAAGGGAAGGGAAGGGAAGGAAAGGAAAGGAAAGGGAAGGAAAGGGAAGGGAAGGGAAGGGAAGGGAAGGGAAGGGAAGGGAAGAGAAGGGAAGAGAAAGGAAGGGAAGGGAAGGGAAGGGAAAGGAAGGGAAGGGTGGGGAAGGGAAGGCAAGGGAAGGGAAGGGAAGGGAGGGGAAGGGAAGGGAAGGGAAGGGAAGTGAAGGGAAGGGAGGGGGAAGGAAGGGAAGGGATGGGAAGGGAAGGAAGGGGAAGGGAAGGGAAGGGAGGGGGAAGGAGACGAAGGGAGGGGCGTGAAGGAGAGATATAGGAAGGTTAGGGTAGGAGGATAGAGAGGCGGGAGGGATAGGGGGAGTGAGGGAGGGGACTGGAGGGGAGGGGAGGGATAGGGGGAGTGAGGGAGGGGAGTGGAGGGGAGGGGAGGGGAGGGGAGAGAAATGGAGTGGAGGGGAGGGGAGGGGAGGGGAGGGGAGGGGAGGGGAGGGGAAGAGAAGATATTTTGAGAGCATTAACAAGCGATTCTATCTATAGGAAGGATATAGGCGAATCTCAGAGGTCGTGTAGGAGATGGAAAGAAAATGTTGAAGAAGCCCTCAGTAGACATGACTTGCCCAACATCGAAACTCTGAGTGAGGAAGGAAGGGAACTCTTCAATGATATTGCCAGATGGAGAATCATATTGGGAATAGTGACAGTCGTAACGCCTACTGCTGGGACCTGAAGTACTTTTAGAAGTAATAAAGTAAAAAGAGAACGAAGAGGTGGTAGATTTCAACGTGATCAGCCCTCTTCTTTGAGTGGAGTTTATTCTCTTATCATAAAAGAAATCTCCGTGACTCTGGTCCATAGGGGCGTCATCAAAGTCGGTAAGATGATGAGTGTACAGAGCTTAAAGTCTGTTTCAAGTAGGGGAGGGGGAAGGAGAGGAAGTAAGGGGAAATGAGTGGGGGAAAGGGGAGAGGAGGGAAGAAGAAGGGAAGGGTGGGGAGAGGAGGAAGGGAAGGGGAGGGGGAAGGAGGGAGGGACGAAGGACGGGGAAGGGACGGGGAGGAAACGGGAAGGGACGGGGAGGGAAAGGTGTTGCGTTTGGTTGTAGCTGACAATGTCTGAAGAAGAAAGAAACGTTATACGGGGAGTGGACAGATCCGCTAGTGCAATTTGACAACGTTTGGTTCTCCAGCAATTAAAAAAAAAAAAAAAAAAAGTGTGGTGGTGGATCGTGGTGTGGTAGGTAGTGTGTATCACCACTCTGATAGTGGTGGTGTTGGAGGTATCAGTTTGGTGGTGGTGGTGGTATTGAAGCGTTGGCAGTAACTTCCAGTGTTGGTGGTGGTTATTGTGGTGTTGGTGATCACCGCTGTGATGTTTGTGGTGTTAACATAAATTGGTGATACTATCACCAGTGATACATTCACACACACACACACACACACACACACACACACACACACCCACACACACACACACACACACCCACACACACCCACACACACACCCACACACACACACACACACACACACACACACACACAGCGGTCCAAGTTCGAATCCCGCCCAGGACTGAAAAAAATTACACTATCGCTGCGCAGCGAGACGGTTACATCAACTCTCGTGGGCAGGGGAGTTGGGAGATATGTGAGCGTGTAAGGTCACAGCATTACCCATAGCATCGAGTCATATCTGAGCTATGAGTTCTTTTCCGAAAAGGGTAAAATAGCTGTCGCTCACGCGACCAACACGAGATCCAAGACCATGGTGAATCACACCACACACACACACACACACTACACACACACACACACACACACCCACACCCACACACACACACACACACACACACACCACACACATACACACACACACACACACACACACAACACACACACAGAATCTTTTATCATTATATATATATATATATATACATTATACATATATTGTATATATATATGTTATTTGTATACGTATATATACTGTATCTATATGATATGTAGAGCTATATATGTGTGTTAATATATATATATATAATATATACCCCCCATATATATATATATATATATATATAGTATATATATATATATATATATATATATATATATAAAGATTCTCCGCCCAAGCGCAAACGATGATTATGACGAAGAACGGAGCGTAATGGTTTCTGGAAGGAGAAGCAGACTAAGCACATCTTGATCGATATTACCTCTTTCGTTAAGAACGAACCAATGAACCAAAAAATGGAGGATGGAGGTTCCTCGCGTTCATATGGAGGAAGAAATGGAGTCACCTCCATAATGGAGTCGGCGTCCTCAAATTGATGTGCCTTAACTTTCAGACAATTTGATGTCCAAGATGGAAGGAGTGGATGGGATGCTGAGAGTGCGAGGTGCAAACGTGTGTGTGTGTGTGTGTGTACGTGTGTGTGTGTATGTGTGTGCGTGTGTACGTGTGTACGTTCCTTCGCCCTGATGTGTACATGTGTATTTGTATGTGTATGGAAAGGATCTCCCTTTCTTCCCTCTTTCTCCTCCTCCTCCTCCTCCTCCTCCTCCGCCCTGACCTCCCTCCTGGAGAACAACTTGAAAATTAGATTTTTGGCTAAAGTGGGGGAGGGGGGGGGTTGACAGGAAAGATAGTGGTAGACTAAACACGGAAAGATATTTCCTTTAATTCAACCAAAATCGTCTCATTTTCACCAGAACAAAGTAGTTGCCAAAGTGGAAAGAAATTTTCAAATGGGTTACAATTAGATTTCTTTTTAGTTTGACACATAATTCTTATTTGACTTTTTGTGCTGAATAGAACATAATTATCAATATGAGACTATCAAGGTGCATGACACTCTATATCTATTTTGGCTATCCTTATACGATTTTTATTAATTCTATGTGTACACCAAGATCTAAAGAATATAAGGTCTAACCCACTTCCGACGAATTTTCGAGGGGAGTTGGCGCAGCGAGCCCGTGAAATCGTCATTGGCTGTTCAATGTGGGGTTGCGGGTCTATAGCTGTCAGTGAGGTGGTTCGTCGTTCGAAAATGAGTGCCGTCGCTCGCACCGCCTGCCATCAATTATTTATATTCTGACCAAATTTATATAAAATCTATATATTTATTTATATAAAATTTATAGTTCCTGTTATATATATATGAATATATAATATATAAGATATATAATATATATATATAATATAGTAAAATATATAGTTCCTGTCATCCTGGCGTTTCAAGTTTTTTCAAAGTATCACAAAGAGAAAATGGACGCAATCTACATTGAAGTCAGAAGCTGCGCAGAAACTACTCAGCGATTTAGACCTCTTTACTTAGACCGTGGTTGTACACTATACTCGATAAAATGTAAATCATTTACGGTTGGGTCAGAGTGACCCAATAGAGGTAACGAAATTAACTACAGGCTGAGGGAGTTACTATAACGCATAATAAACTCAGCGGCGGAGGAATACAGATGACGACAGCTTGTACCCAGAGGGGTTCAGGCGTGGAAACTCTCCGCGCTCGGAAATAGTTCCTCCTCTTTCCAGTAAATCTGGATTTTGGAAGATTTCACCCAAATCTTCACGTGTCTGGAAGTGTGTTGTAGATTTATTTGTTTATCTGTTTGCTTCTTCTGACTTATTTATCTATTTTTTATCTTGTTCTTTAGATTTCCGTCTAAGGGAGTGTGTGAGATTTATATGTTAAATAGTTTTGTATTTTTTTTTACAAGGTGTTCTATGAACCAGTTGAAGTTCATTCCCGGACAAATTAACGTGAAATAAAAAGACAAATATATAAATAAAATAAAAGACGATAAAATAAGACGAAATAAAATGAGAAGAAATGAAACTAAATAATATAAATAAAATAAAACGAAATATATCTACCTCAATGCAATTCAAAACAAAATGAAGTACAGTAAAAGATAAAGTAAAATAAGATAAAATGAAACAAGATTAAATAATATGAAAAAAGAGGAAAAACGAGACAATAAAAATGAAATGAAATGAAATAAAAGAAAGTGAAAAATTAACTAAAGCGATACACACAAAACAAAATAAAACGAAACTGCTGTATTTATTATACCGATTAAAAAACTGAAATAAAATTGGAAAGGAAAAATATGTTAATAATAATCAATAATAAATAATAATACATAGCAAATAATAATACATGCTATAATAATAATAATAAGTATAA
>NC_134793.1:45750827-45753349 GCF_046742065.1 Oratosquilla oratoria
ACACCCTGGCCATAGTTCATGTACTCTACTCGTGTATGATGTTGAACAGTCGAAGGGTGACGATGGGCGAGCGAAGAAGAGGTGGACTGGCAGGGTGAGTGGGTAGTCGTGAGAAGGGTGAACAACGAGGAGGAGGAGGAGGAGAAGGAGGAAGAGGAAGGAGGAGGAGGAGGAGGAGGGGGGAGGAGGAGGAGGAGGGGTGGGACGGGTGTCGCTTTGTACTGACGGACAGAGTCCAGCCTCTGCATACTGATGTGTGTGTGTGTGTGTGTGTGTGTGTGTGTGTGTGTGTGTGTGTGTGTGTGTGTGTGTGTGTGTGTGTGTGTGTGTGTGTGTGTGTGTGTGTGTGTGTGTGTGTGTGTGTGTGTGTGTGTGTGTGTGTGTGTGTGTGTGTGTGTGTGTGTGTGTGTGTGTGTGGAGGGAAGAAGGAAATGAAAGAGGAGGAAGTGAAGAATAAGGTGAAGGAGGTAGGGGAGTATGAGGAAGAGGAAGGGTGTTTGTAGAGGAAGAAGACATGGAAGAGGAGGAGGATAATGAGGAGCAGGAGGAGGGAAGGGAAGAAAAGGAGGAATAAGAGGAGGAGGAGAGGGAGGAAGAACTGGAGGAGGAGGGAAAGGAAGAAATGGAGAAAGAGGGAGGGAAGAGAAGAGAAACGACTAAGAAGCGAACGGCAGCTCAAGAGGAGGATGGAGAGGACGGGGTGAGTAGACGAAGACCGCAGTAGGAACCCACAGACAGACAGACAGACAGACAGACAGACAGACAGACCCGACAGACAGGACAGCCAGACCGACAGACCGGCAGCCAGACCGACAGCCCGACAGACAGACAGCACCAGACAGGCAGACCGACCGACCGGACGACCGACCGACCAGACAGTCAGGGACAGACCGACAGACAGGGACAGACCGACAGGACCAGAACAGGACAGACAGACAGACAGACAGACAGACAGCCAGACAGACAGACAGAAAGACCCAGACAGCGAGCACAGACAGACAGGCACCCAGCTAGCTCGACAGACAGACAGCCAGGCAGAGCGCCGCAGCCCAGCCAGCACAGCCCGACAGACCGACCGACAGACAGACCGACAGCACAGACACGACAGACCGGCAGACAGACAGGACAGACAGACAGCTAGGACAGACAGACCGACATGACAGACAGCCACGCCAGACAAACAGACAGACAGACAAACAGAAAGACAGACAGACAAACAGAAAGACAGACCGACAGACAGACAGATAGACAGACGGACAGACTCTGGTAGCAGTGTGGTTAAGAAAAGAATTTCGCAAATTGTTTTAATGAAAATCAGATTCTTTTCTGAAAATTGAAATCATACACGTACACGTACAAGCACACAAACACGCACACATACACGTACACATTATGTATCAATCAATCAATCAATCAATCAATCAATCAAATGAGCCATCCTGAGTCCACTGCTGAACAAAGGCCTCCTTCACAGCACTCCATGAATTACACGACCACGCCATCCTCTGCCACGTCACTCCTACAAACTTTTCGATCTCGTCTCTCCACCTTCTGTCTGGTCTCACTCTTCCACGCTTCCCATCTCGCAGCGTCCACTCAGTAACACACTTGCTCCATCGCTCATCAGTCGTTCGCACTAACTTACCTGCCCAATTCCACTTCCTCTCTTTTACCGCCTCCACAATATCTTTCACTCTAGTCTTCTCTCTCACCCAACTTGCTCTTTTTCGGTCTCTCGGCGTTATTCCCATCATTGCTCTCTCCATTCATCTCTGTGCTGTCCTTAGTTTTGTTTCCATAGCCTTTGTTAGTTTCCACGTTTCACCCCCGTAGATTCTTACTGGCGACCAGAAGAAGTATTGATTGAACACATACGATTACAACATAAAAGGTAGAGATCCTCTCAGGATTTTTTATTAAGCTTACCAAACATTTCTCCAACCAATTGAAATGCTAATTTTTAATTCATCATCATGTACTTTCGTCACTTTTACCCATCTGCCCTAAATCATTATACTCCTCAACTTCTTCCAGACACTCACCATCAATTACACTCTCTTTACTTTGAACTTTCCATGTTGAACATTACTTTGGTATTTACTTTTATTACTTTATAAACCCACTTTGCGACTTTACCAAGTCTAGAATCACTCAGCATATCTTGCAAGTCTTCTGCTCTTCTGAAATACGCTACTGTCATCAGCACATATAGGTGGTTGAAAAATTCTCACCATTACATTCATTTACACCTTTCTTTTTCCAATTCAATCATCAGAAAATGATCTTCCAAACACGCTTGATTAAAAAATTTGGGATGAAAATTGTAATCGCCTTGCCGTACTCCTTTACTAGATCTTGATCTATACAGATACTCTTTATCACCACGCAATATCGCGGTACCTATCGCATAAAAATCTTATCTAAAACATCATACGAAACTGATTCGTTGTGTACCGGCTTTGCGTGCGTTAGAGAGTTTAAGAAATGTATTTGTTCTAACCGAGTCCAAGGCCTTTTCGTAG
>NC_134793.1:45753849-45758849 GCF_046742065.1 Oratosquilla oratoria
AACACTGAACAGCATAGCATCAGCGACTGAACAGTTCATTACAAATGGACACTAGTGAGACGTGTTGGGGGAGGTAACATCGTATTTTCGAAGGAGATTGAAAATGAACAGGAGGCGAGTGTGGTTACATAAAAGACTATTTTCTCATGCACACATCAGAAAGCTAATGTTTCTTCATAGATGTAAAAACGGGCCACAACCGATCAACATCCCAGAGAAGCAATTACAGAGAAGCATTTTCAGTATGAAATATGTCAATGCAATGCAAACTTTATGGAAATCTTTGCTATTATATTGTCATGCTACTCATTTTAGGCTCCCTTATTATCCATATGAATATATACATATACATATACATATACATATACATATACATATACATATACATATACATATACATATACATATACATGTACATGTACATGTACGTGTACATGTACATGTACATGCACATGTACATATTCATATACATATACATATGCATATACATATACATATACATATACATATTCATATACATATACATATTACATATACATGTACATGTACATGTACATATACATATACATATACATATACATATACATATAGATATACGTATTCATATACATATACATATACATATACATATACATATACTGATCCACTCGTATCTACCTTTATGCATTTAACTTATATCTCTTGATAAACATCATCAAAATTATTTACAGATGTGAAGAAATACTATTCTTGAACTTGTATTTTCTTATATTTTTTTAGTTTTATTTTCTGTCCAGTGGGAAAACCTCAATTTTTAAATGTAGGTAACATCTACAACAATACTATACGTTTGGTCTATTACATTGAATTAATGAATTCTGTCAACTTCCTCTGTCTCACAACCACTTCTGTGATGTATAGACAAATTAATCAGTCACCAAAAGGGTTGGAAGAATCAGAAACGAAATGAGTTTATCAAAGGTGGCAGCACAATGGGCCGATTCTCGCTAGCAAATTACTTCGTTTGATATTGGTTATAATATTCTAGACTTTCGTAAGAACATCTCGACTGTGTGTCTAACATTCGTATATGTTTAATTTCTCTTAATTCGACATTCAGCTTCTCACTATATGACGCAAAAGTAATTATGACATTTGGAATTTTGAAAAAAAAAGGATCATAAACGAAGTAGCAAAAGCAAGTAGCATGCTAGCGAGATTCAGTCTAGTGTGACGTCACCTTAAGAGGCGAGTGGGTGTACGTGCAACAGTGAATGGTCCGTAAGCATGACATTGAAGTCAACATTGTTTTGACCCCATCGCTGAAGAATAGCATTATATGTCACTATTAATCCTTCCTTCCTGTAGGATATTTTGTTTTCATTTTCTGTCTTATTTAATTTAATTACTTTTATCATGTGTTCATGTGTTTCTTACACAGTACTTCAAATAAAACAATGATGGAGCCGCGTTCTCAAGGTAACCGTCAACAATCCCTCAACCACCTTCTCTACACAGAGTAGTCGCATTGTTATCTGCCTCGTACCTTCGTTTCGTGGGTGTAATTGGCTCCACAAACAAGCAAAACAAGCTCCACCGAAAAGCCTTTTTACAGATTGCCTGCACGTGACAAAAGATATAGAGGTGTGGGGGGGGGGGAGGAAGAGAGGAAGAAGAAACTGGAGGAAGAAAGATGAGGAGAATGGGTGGCGAGATAAATAACTGAATATTTATCCAAACAAAAGGTATGAAATACTTTTATGATAATAGATAGATAGATAGATAAATGGATAAACAATAAATGAGATGAAATAGATCATATCTTGTTACGATTGTCATTGAAGTGGAAGCTGCAGGTCTTTTAGTTATAATTTATTTATTTGTTTGTTTATTTGCTTATTTTTTTGGTTGAGGGAACTCTCATGGGCCAGGCTGGCATGAGCTGCATTCTATAACAGCCTAAAAAATGATTTAAAATACCCACACACACAAAAAAATAATAACAAAATAAAATAAATAAATAAAAAAATAAAAGGTGAATGACCCGTTTCTAACATAATTTCTTAGCTAACTCTCTTCAAAGGTTAAAATGAATATACAACCCTACACGAAATTATAAATATATTACTCCCCCCCAAAAAAAATGCTCCAATATTCATTATGATTTAAACTCAACTGCATACTAAAAAAAAAAAAAAAAAAAAAAAAAAAAAAAAAAAAAAAATCTTTAGGCCGACATTGGGTCACCTCCTCCCTAGGCCAGCGATGTTGGGAACCTACACAGTAAGCCCACAGCGGCTCCCGGGACTCGAACCCACGACCACCTGCTCATGAGTTTACGAGTGACCTTTTGTTCATTTTGGTTAATGATTTAGAATAATCTGTTGCTTTCGCTGTGTCTCACACAATTTAGGGTTATTCTTGGGGTCCATGTGATGCATTGTTGGACATCTGTCACATACAGATGTGACGTAGGTTGCAAGAAACCTATACTGAGAAACTGAATTAAGAAGTAATTTAAGAGAGAAATATAAAAAAGTTGATAATTATCTTTTAATATAAAAAATTAGAAAGGTAACATTGCAAAGAATTATCTTATTTAGTTGATTGTTATTATTATCATATTGCTGTGTTACGTGTTATAATTACCCATGGTTGTATATAACTATTCAACTTCATAGTCTTTCCTCAGATTTGTAAAATAATTTTGCTGTCTTCAGTGTCATGAACGTCATTCACCTAGCCAATATTCAGCTTTGTCAGTGTAAAAAAACAAAAAACAAAAAACAAAAAAAAAACTGAATAATTGCTGATCTAAAACGAACACTTTTGAAACTAGTGACAGAAGTTGATGTGGTGATTGCACTTCCACCCATAGATCCGAAATCAAACTCTCTAAACATATATGACAGATGGTTTTTGTATTCTCAATAACGGTTGAGGTTTTCCTGTGGTTGATTTCGAGTCTATTTGCATGTTCATGCGGAACCTGGGAACATTTTTGTATAACATATATTCCCGAATAAATTTTACTGTTTTGTTATGATGGCAAGTCCCCAACAGTGAATGGGGAATACATATCTCGAAGCATCTCAGATAATTTTGAAACTATTTATTCTCGAGGTTTTCTGGAGTCTGAATGAAATCTATAAAGAAAGTGACGAATCTGATTGGTGGATGGTAGGACTGGGAGAGATGTGATTGGTCAATGATATCTACTCCTCTATGACCCTTCAGTAACGACGGAGCCTAATTCTTAATCGAATTGAACTTAGGATACCTCTTTACTTTTGAATGTTTTTAATATCATCGAGATCTACTGAACATATTATCTCTTTTGTTACTTTATCTTTATTGTTATAAACTTTGTTATAAACTTTGATATAAACTTTGTTATCGGTATCATTATTATCTAACTTCTGGTAAGAACTCAATTTCGAATTTCGTTTAGGTCCTGTTGGTTTTGTTTTTTATCTTTACACTCATCGATCACTAGATTTCTGCTTGATTCTAAGGTGTAGAAATCATGCCATAAATAATGCCTGTGCCAAGTCTAACCTGGTCGACTACTTTTTAATCATCAATACGACCAAAACAGCTCACCAACTGCTTCAGTTTCTAAATATTTCTAATTCACAAGTCTAAATATCTTACTAGGTTTACGTTGTACTCGGTATATAGACGTACATAATGATAATAAAAAAAGAAAGGCTTAGATCTATCATGCTTTAGAATTCATATCATCTATGATAAAGATATCGACTATGTCATCTAACACTAGGCCAGTTACAAATGCAGATAGGATTAGAATCAAATACTTACTCAAAAATAGGCATACTTTATACACACATAACGTACGCTTAAAAATATATATATACGTATATACATAGATATATATATTTCATCTTTTTTTTTTCTCTTGGGGTATGGGGATTGTACGGTAGCGACATGAGCATAAATGACCCTACCTTGTTGAGGTCTTTGTGGGGCGGAAAGGCTGGTAAAGGTGGGGCTTCCTCATCGGCCCTACCGTTGATTGTGTTCTCCAGCGTGCCCCCCTTTGAATGTGCTTTGGGGTCATGGACTTTGTATCTCACCTCTTGAAAAAGTGGTGGGCCGGTAACGACCGGTCCCGTGGCTGTGGGGGGTGGGGGTGGAGGAAGGTGTTGGGGATGATGGGGGGGATGGTGATGATGCTTTGACTTGGTGTAGTTCTGTGGCGGGGAGGGGGAGAAAAAAGAGAGAGAAAAAAGAGATTAGTGTCTTGCAGGAGTTAACACGCGTGCAATGGGGGTTGGGGGTTATTGGGGGGTGGGGGAGATAGATTTAAGAAAGACTGAAATAGAGAGGGTCTGTTTAATGGTGAATTTTTCGTTGGCAATACGACGTGACGTCACATGCGGAAAAGTGGGGCGAGTTTAGTTTCTCTAATGGGCAGACCTTCTCTCTTTAGGATCTATTTTTAGCACTGGCCCGTCACTAGCGCCTGGTGGTCACTCTTTGCATTTCATTCCAATTAACAGCAGGCATTTTTTTTTGAAATAGAATAATAATAAATGAAAAATTAATAAATAGATAAGAAAAATTATTGTGATATGTGGAATGAGCTTTGCACCAAGACCTTCAGGAAGATAGAGTGAAAAAGTGTCCTCAGAATCACTATTCTTCATGCTTTGTTTCCATAAGATAACCGAAGAAAATATAGTCATCAATTTGACATAGACTAATAAAGAATAGCTTGTTGACACCCCCCATTTTTTCTTACAGGAACTATCAACGGCCCACAGTTCTCAGGGCAAATGGGAATTGAAACTTCTTGTCATACCAGTGAACAAAAATGTCGATGATTTTTTATTTTATTTTAATTACAGTTCTTATCATATGCAGTTCTAGATGGGGTAGGTAGGTGGGGGTTGAAAGACCTTCCCTTAAATGATTAAAATCCTCTTGTGTTCATATTTGAAAAGGTGATGTTATATTCTGCTTCACCTCTTTGTATGATAACTCCCCCTCCCCCTCTC
>NC_134793.1:45763849-45766349 GCF_046742065.1 Oratosquilla oratoria
CTGTTTCTCAATGTCCTGAGCCATCTACAAGTAAACCACTAGTTTTGTAGTGCCACTCTTGAAACTACTGAGAATCACTTCTTCCTTGTCCTCCTCTTCTTCCTCCTTCCTCCTCCTCTTCCTCCTCTTCTCTTACATATCATGTTCTTCCTCATTATCTACGCTCTACATGGAACAGCCGACGAGGTCTTTCGACTGTCTGTGTGACGTATGAGCTCTTATCCTTCTCCTAGGAGTGGGCTTGGGAGGCTCTCCTAACCCAACTGACCTACCCTACCTTCCAAATACGTTCCTCCTCTTCCTAACCTCCTCCTCCGCATCCTCCTCCTCCTCCTCCTCTTCCTCCGCTTCTATATCCTCCTACTCCTTCTGCTCCTCCTCCCTCTACTCCTCTTCCCACTACTCTCTCTTCGCCTCCTCCTTTGTTTTCTTGATGTAGAACGCTGTGCTGTCCCTCGTCTCTATTCCTTCTCTTCGTCCTACGCCATATCTAAGGACTGCCTTGTCTGACTCCTTTATATAAAGTGGTGCTCTGAATACACCTCCTTCTGAATTATATATATCTATATCTATATCTATATCTATATCTATACCTATATCTATATCTATATATATATATATATATATATATATATATGTATATACATTCAGTTATTTTACTATTCAGTAAAGAGTGACCATCGGAAACGTGCTGTTCCCGCATTTGCTTAGTTGTGGGCTCGAATCCCGCACTCCTCTCCGATGCCCCAGCAGTCCCTAAAGCGCACAATAGGACAAAGGTGACGGCTTCGGCTACTCAGCGCCTCCTGACGTAGTCTCCTCACCAACTTTTGGGGGGTATAGTGAGGCAGCACGAAAGACAAAGAAAAAGAAGGAAATTAAAAGAAAATGGTGTATATTTTCGCATTACATGTAATTCCCTTAGCGTGAAGTTTGCTCTTTTCGTCGTTCTTATGATTGTATGGTTATATATACTTCGTATTAATTACCTACAGACGATTTTATTCTTTCATCCACAACGGGGTCTCGACCCGAGAACGGTATCTTCAGGCTAGGGACCGTCTACGAGGTTTACGTGGACGCTGAAGGTGTACAACTTATATTTTCTCTCAATTCTTCAACATTTGTTTTGTCTTCATTTTCTCTCAATTCTCCAACATTTGTTTTATCTTCATTTTCTCTCAATTCTCCGACATTTGTTTTATCTTCATTTTCTCTCAATTTTCCAACATTTGTTTTATCTTCATTTTCTCTCAATTCTCCAACATTTGTTTTATTTTCGTTTTCTCTCAATTCTTCAACATATGTTTTATCTTCATTTTCTCTCGATTCTCCGATATTTGTTGTATCTTCATTTTCTCACAGTTTTCCGACATTTGTTTTATCTTCGTTTTCTCTCAATTCTTCAACATTTGTTTTATCTTCGTTTTCTCTCAATTCTTCAACATTTGTTTTATCTTCATTTTCTCTCAATTCTCCGACATTTGTTTTATCTTCATTTTCTCTCAGTTCTCCAACATTTGTTTTATCTTCGTTTTCTCTCAATTCTCCAATATTTGTTTTATCTTCATTTTCTCTCAATTCTTCAACATGTTTTATCTTCATTTTCTCTCAATTCTCCGACATTTATTTTATCTTCATTTTCTCTCTGTTCTCCAACATTTGTTTTATCTTCGTTTTCTCTCAATTCTCCAACATTTGTTTTATCTTCGTTTTCTCTCAATTCTTCAACATTTGTTTTATCTTTATTTTCTCTCAATTCTCCGACATATATTTCATCTTCATTTCTCCAACTTTAGTTTTATTTTCGTTTTCTCTCAATTTGCCAATATTTGTTTTATCTTCATTTTCTCTCAATTCTCCGACATTTATTTTATCTTGATTTTCTCTCAATTCTCCAACATTTGTTTTATCTTCATTTTGTCTGTCTCTGTCGCCGAGACGTGAAGTCCAATTATTGCTCTTGGCCCGTTTTCTCTTTGGTTTTCGTTCACCCGTCAGGAGATCACCGTTTTCTTTCAATGTTATCTCGGAGAGAATCGATTGTGTTTATATTCTCGTTTAGACTTGACTAATTCGCATCTAGTGAGCTCTGTGCTTTCGCTGGTTTGGCTCACTCTCTTTCTCTCTCTTTTTCTTTCTCTCTTCATCTCTTTAGCTCTCTCTCACACAGATACACACGCAGATACACATACACACACACACACACACACACACACACACACACACACACACACACACACACACACACACACACACACACACACACACACACACACACACACACACACACACACACACAGACACACGTACGCACAGACACACGTACACACAGACACAATGAGCACATACAAACACGTACACAAACGTTTCCACCCAATGTCATCCCATTTTCTATTTACATTTCGTCTTCTTCACTTCTTGTTTGACTGACGTCTTGCTTTATTTCCGTTTCTCCTTCCTCTGGTTCTCATTTCTTCCTCCTCTTTCTCTTCCTCCT
>NC_134793.1:45771349-45773849 GCF_046742065.1 Oratosquilla oratoria
TTGTTCATTATTTTGTCTTCATTCAATCTCTTCCATTCAATTCTCTCCCTTATTTGGTCACTTCTCCCCTTCAAGTCCTTCCTCCCTCCATTTCCTCCTTTTTCACCTCTACTTTATCCATTTAAAATCTCAATTTGCTTCGTCCTTCTTCCCTCCTCCTCCTCCTCCTCCTCCTCCTCCTCCTCCTCCTCTTCCTCCTTTTTATTTCCTCTATTTAGTCACTTTTCTCTTCTCTTCCCTCTTCTCGCCTCCCCTCCATTCCCAACTCCTCTATCATCTCATTAATTCTTTTTTATTTTCTCTTTTTATTCATTCTGATTCTTTTTTTCTCTCAATTTTCTCTTCTCCCTTCTCTTTTTTCCTCCTCTATTACCACCTCCTCCTTATACTCCTCTCCTCTTCCTCATTTGTTTCCTCTTTTCTCATCATCTCTCATTTTCCTTCTCTTCTTGCTCTCTTTTTCTTCTCTTCTTGCTCTTCTTCTTCTTCTCATAATCTATATTTTTCCTCCTACCCTTTCTCCTCTTGCTCGTCCTCCTCTTTTTAGTCTTTCTTTTTCCTTCTCTTTTTTCACTATCTCTCTTCCTTCTCCTCTTTATGCTCCACCTTTCTTTTACTCCTCTTCTTTTGATATATTTTCCTCTTCCTCCTCTTTTTCCTCCTCCTCCTCCTCTTTCTCCTCCTCCTCTTCTTCCTCCTCCTCCTCCTCCTCTTTCTCCTAATTCTATTTTATGTCCATTTCCCTTTTCCCTTCTTTACTACCACAATCACTATTCTTCTTGTGGCCAGTCACTCCTCCTGTCCACTCTTATTATGATCCAAATCTTTCTCTTCCTCTCTTCCTCTCCATCTCAACTCTCCTCCACCATTCACTTTCTTCTTCAATCAATCAATCCATTCTCCATCAACCAAGCGCCATTTCAATTCCAACCATGTTCTCTTCATCAACTCATCTTCCATTTAGGACCCGTTCTCCCTCCTCCTCCCCCTTCTCCTCTCCCCCTCCTCCTCCCCTTCTCCTCTCCCTCCTCCTCCTCCTTCTCCTCTCCCCCCTCCTCCCCCTTCTCCTCCCCCCTTCTCCCTCACTTTCCTCACCTCTCTCCTCCTCTCCCTCACCCCTCCTCCCTCCCTCTCTCCCTCCCACCCTTTCTCCCTCCCCCTAATGCCTAATACACAGTCTCCACTATACACAATCTCCACCACATCACTCCCTCACTCTCCATCCCTTCCTCAATGTTTAACATCCCTACTGCTCTTTTCTCTCTTCTATCCACCCTTTTGTCTTTCCTCTCTTCTTTCTCTCTTCTTCTTTTCTCTTCACCTCTTTCTCCTGTTTTTCTCTTCTTTCTCTCTTCTCATTTTCTCTTCACCTCTTTCTCCTGTTTTTCTCTCCTTTCTCTCTTCTCATTTTCTCTTCACCTCTTCCTCCCGTTTCTCTCTCCTTTCTCTCTTCTCATTTTCTCTTCACTTCTTTCTCCCGTTTTTCTCTCCTTTCTCTCTTCTTATTTTGTCTTGACCTCTTTCTCCCGTTTTTCTCTCCTTTCATCTCATCTCCTTTTCTCTTCACTTCTTTATCCTGTTTTTCTCTCTTTTCTCTGTTCTCATTTTCTCTTGACCTCTTTCTCCCGTTATTCTCTCCTTTCTTCTGGTTTTCTCTTCACTTTTTTCTTCCGTTTTTCTCTCCTTTCTCTCTTCTCCTTTTCTCTTCACCTCTTTCTCCCGTTTTTCTCTCCTCTTCATTGCTCTCATTAATTATTTTCGTTTTTTGCTTTCTCCCTTTTTTATTATCTTTATACATTTTCTCATCTTCCTTTTCCTCATTTCCCTTTCTTTTACCTTTATTAATACTTTATCTTTTTTCTTTGTTTTTGTCCTCTCTTCTGTTCTAATCTTCTATTCTTTTGTCGTTCCTTTTCTTTCTCACCTTCCTCTTCCTTTTGCTCTAACTTGTCCTCCTCCTCCTCCTCCCCCATTTACTCTAGCTGCTCTTCCTCCTCTTCCTCATTTTCCTCATATTCCTCCTCCATTAACTCCAATCCCCCTCCTTCTTTACTATTTACTCCTCCTCCATTTGCTCCAACTTCTACTCCTTACCTTCTCCCTGAACCTCCTCCTGCTCTCTTTGCTCTCAGCCTAATCCTACTCTTTGCTCTAACTCCTCCTCCTGCTCTCTTTGCTCTAGCTCCTCCTCCTCCTCCTCCTCTTCCTCCTCCTCCTCCTCCTACTCCTGTCTTTACTCTAGCTTCTCCTCCTCCGGCTCTCTTTGCTTTAGCTTCTCCTCCTCCTGCTCTCTTTGCTCTAGCTTCTTCTCCTCCTCCTCCTACTCCTGTCTTTACTCTAGCTTCTCCTCCTCCGGCTCTCTTTGCTTTAGCTTCTCCTCCTCCTGCTCTCTTTGCTCTAGCTTCTTCTCCTCCTCCTCCTCCTCTTTCTCCTCCCCAAATCTCCTTCACCCTCGTTGCCATCATCTCCACCTGTCATCAACAGCAGCGAGGCGTTCTAT
>NC_134793.1:45778849-45786349 GCF_046742065.1 Oratosquilla oratoria
TTCATTTTTACATCCCGTAGTATTCGCATGTTGAAGATTAGGAATACAAATACAACGGAGCACAAAGGAGCTGAAAGCAGCAACAGACCTATTGATCTTTACGGGACTGTCTGCGAATTGAAAGTTGGTGTAAACAGTGGAAACAATTAAGAGCCAATGAGTTGATGTGTATGACCTTATACCAAGAAATAAGTTAGATTGGGGTTGAAGTCCGTATCTTTATCTAAGCGTTAAGTGTTAGCTTTAAGGAAGTCATAAAAAATTTTCCATTTCTTTCCGCAACCTTGCATATAATTGACGACTGCCCTTTTTTATATTGTACGTGAAGCCTTTGTGGTCTACTTGAAATAAAATGGTTCAAGTATTATCAATATATGTTTGTAGGAGACGATAATTCATCATGATCATTTAGAGTCAGATAACGGAAAAAAGTCTCAAACGTTTTCGATTCCATGACTTTATATTTGTCCTTCCGTTTCTTTATCTCTCTTTCCGATAAGGTTGTTTAGATAAAGCTTAAAAAGCATTATATGAAAATATATGTAATGAGAATATGCAACGTCACAATACGTTCTGTATTCACCAGACAGACTTGATAAATAATGAATGCTTGACTGGTAAAATATCTTGATCAAAATATAGATAACACTAGTAGATATATTAAAACATCGATAGATAGAGCCAAGAACTTGTAAAAGCTCTCCCCATACAAGAGAGAAGGAGCTTATGATATAGGTAGAAGAAATAATAAAATCAACGAGAAATTAATATATAGAAAAAATAATCTTGATTATACGATAATAAGAGTAATAACAGGAAGAAGCACTCAAGCCAGATCAAGTTGAACTTGAAAAAGAAGAAGGAGAAGAAGAAAAAGTAGAACAAAAAGACAAGGATAAAACAATTTTATCTACAACAACAAGGCTGACGAGTAATCTTTGGTTACCGCAATTCGCACAAAGGCAAAGGACAATGAAACACTGTAAAGGTGACGTTGTTAGACTCTTCCCCTTCCCCTCCTCCCCTCATCTCCCCCCTCTCCCTCCCCCTTCAGTTAATTGTATGCGACTGTTAAAGAGGTAATTACTTTGCGGTGTCTGAAAGCATCAAAGAGGTTTGCAAAATCTATCAGATGCAGAGTTTCTTCTCTGCCCTTCCCTTCCCTCCTTTCCCCTCTTCTTTCCTCTCCCCTCTCTTCCCCTCACTTTCCTCTTCCCTACCTTAACCTTCCCTCACCTTCTCTCCCCTCCTCTTCCCTCGCCTCTTCTTCAGTATCCTCATCCTTGTCTCCTCTCTTTTTCTCTTTTCTTGCCTACATTTCTCCTTCCTTTCCTCCATCTTTCTATCCGATTCCTTATCATTCTCTATTCCTCCCCTCCCTTCCATTCCCCCTCCACTCCCCTTCCTATCACTTCTATCTCCTCATCTCCACTCCCACTCCCTCCTCTCCCTCTATCCTTCCTCCACCTTCTTCTTCCCTCCTTCTTCCGTTCCCTTCCTTTTTACTCTGTGATTACCCATCCTGTTGTGCATTTCCCTCCTACCCTCCTCCCCTTCCTCTCTTTCTCCCTCTTCTTTCTCTCTTTCTTTCTCTTTTCACTCTTGTATCCTAGAACTCTCTTCAAAATCTAGGTCTTAGATAGCCTAGTCTCTCCATCCTTCTCCTTCCCTCCCCTTCCTCTCCTTTCCTTTTTGTTCCCTTTCCTTATTTCCTTCCTATCTTTCCTTCACTCTTGTTATCATCTTTTTATTCCTCCCAAGTATATTCCTCCTCCTCCTCCTCCTCCTCCTCCTCTTTTCACTCTTCCGTCCTCTCCTCGCCTCATTCCACACATTTGGTGGAGTCTTTAATTGGCACTCCTCCTCCTCCTCCTCCACCTCCTCCCCCCCTCCTCCTCCTCCTCCTCCTCCTCCCAGTCCTCCTCCTCCTCCTCCTCCTCCTCCTCGTCTTTTTACTCCTCGCCCACCTCCCCTCTTCTATCACATCCTCATCTCCTTCCTTAACCATCCCCTCCTTCTCATATCTCCCCCTTGAAATATAGTTAGATAGATAGATAGATAGATAGATAGATAGATAGATATATAGATAGATAGACAGATAGATAGATAGATAGATAGATAGATAGATAGATAGATAGATAGATAGATAGATAGATAGATAGGTAGATAGGTAGATATATACATATATAGAGAGATAAACAGATAGAAAGGTTAATATATAGAGACATATAGAGATAAAAAGATAGTCGATAGAAAGAGAGAGAGAGAGAGAGAGAGAGAGAGAGAGAGAGAGAGAGAGAGAGAGAGAGAGAGAGAGAGAGAGAGAGAGAGAGAGAGAGAGAGAGAGAGAGAGAAAGAAAGAGAGAGAGAGAGAGAGAGAGAGAGAGAGAGAGAGAGAGAGAGAGAGAGAGAGAGAGAGAGAGAGAGAGAGAGAGAGAGAGAGAGAGAGAGAGAGAGACAGAGAGAGAGAAAGAGAGAGAGGTAGCTCTTACAAATCCGTGATGGATTCCAATGCATCTTACCAAGCGTCAACTATTTCCTGCAGGATTTCTCATTCAACCGTGATCAAAGACATATCAAGCGTGGCAACAACTTTTCCGAACATGTTTACGAGTTGACAAAAATGGATTAAAAAAAAACTTGCATACAAGTCCTCTTCTCTTCCTTTTCTTTCCTTTCCTTAGAACCCACTTCCTCCTCTGTGAATCCTCCGAATCCTTCCTCCCCCTGTTAACACAAATAAAAAGAAAAAAGAAAAGAAAAGGAAGCCCAAGTCACAAGAGCGGTAATAGAATCGAACACATTGCGGAGGGACTAAAGAGACGACAAAGTGGCGGCAGCATCGAGAGTCGGGGGAGTCGTTTCATATATTGTCGATAAGGAGCAAACGCTGTCAACGACTTTAAAAGAACATAAGATTTGTACACAAGAGAAAAAATAAATTGAATATAAGAAGGATGGAGGACAAATGAGGATGAGGAAGCAAAGATGGAAGGGGACGAGAAAGCTAATGAAGGAAAGAAAACGAGGAGTAGCGAGAGGAGATGATGAGGGAGATTGAAGGGGTGGAAGGAGACGAACAATTGAATGATGAGAAAAAAGAGAAAGAGGAGAGGAGAGGAGAGGGAGGAGTATGAGGAGAATAGAAGGAAAACAGATTAGAGTAAAAAGAAGGAAAGAAGGAGAAAGGAGAAGAGAAGGATAAGGAAGAGGATACACTTTCCGTGTAGGTCCCATATACAATATCCTATTCTACGTTTATGTACACATGCATGTACGCGTACACGTATACACACAGACACACACACTCACGCACGCACACGCACACACACACACACACACACACACACACACACACACACACACACACACACACACACACACACACACACACACACACACACACACACACACACACACACACACACACACACACACACACACACACACACACACACACACACACACACACACACACACACACACACACACACACACACACACACACACACACACACACACACACACACACACACACACACAAGAAAATATTCAATTTTCCCCGTTCTTTCGAAACATAGGCTGGCCTAAGTGACCATTCTTAGCAGATACTCTTTCGGAACGTAGGTAGCCTGAGTACTCACCGTCCCCCCTCTACGAAACGTAGTGATGTCTAAGACCAATGAATCTTTCCTAAAACTATGGCGCACTTTATATATTTTATTTTATCTAATGTCAGGTACTCTCATGGTTTAGGCATCAAATAGTCAACCAAAATTATTTTTTTAAACGTAGGTCGGCTTAATCAATGGTCATCGTCAGGACTATTACTTGTGAAACGTAAGAAAGTCAAAGATAACATCCAAAAATTCTTAAAAGAAAAAAAAAAAAATCACTCCTTCCCACAACTCTTCCTCACTCATTCCCTTCCACCTTCCCTTTCCTCCTCTTTTCTTCACATCACTCCTCTTTTTGTGGCAATTTACTCTGCCATGCCTCAACCCCCCTTCCCCCTCCCCCTCCCCCTCCCCTCTCCCCCGCAGCAGCCGAATACCAAAGGGATGATCGACTGTTTGGCGAAGAAACACTGCAGACGAGGAAGAGGAGGAGGAGGAGAAGGAGGAAGAGGAGGAAGAGGAGGAGGAGGAGGAGGGAGAGATATAGGAGGAAATAGGAGGAGAAAGAAGAGGAGGAGGAGGAGGGGAGGAGAAGGAGGAAGGGTGATGAGGTTGGGAGGGAAGGAGGAGAAAGAGGAAGAGGAGGATGAAATAGTAGGAGGAGGTGGATGAAGTAAGAGGAGGAGGTAGGAGGAGGAGGAAGAGGCAGGAAGAGGAGAAGGAAGAGAAGGATGAAGAAGGAGGAGGAGGTAGGATGAAGAGGAGGAAATGGGAAGTAGGAGGAGGAGGCAGGAGGATGAGGAGAATGAAGTAGAAGGAGGAGGTAGGAAGAGGAGGTAGAAGGAGGGTGAGAGGGAAAGGATAAGCTGCCCATTCTACGAAAAAAAGACCATTATTGTGTGGTTGACAACTATGCCATTCTCTCCTCCTTCCCTCCTTCCCTTTTATCCACACATACACAAAAGACCTTCCCCAAATACCCCACCGACCGTGCCCTGCTTCTATTGAGTGACCCTTTCCACTACCTGTGCTACTCTCACTACAAACGAGTCTATGGATGACTTAATTCCCCTCCATTCCTACTAGCTGTGCCGCTTCCATCATCATCCAGCCTAGGAATAGCATCCTTTCTGGTATCCTTTCCCACTACCTGTGCTATTCAAACTATAAACAGGTCTATCAGTAACTTTATATTCACCGTTCTTTCCTACTACCTGTGCTGAAACCAGCAGAACCCCGTCCTGGTTTAACTTTTTGTTTGAATCTTTTAATTGTGTTTGGATTCGAACACAGACCTAGGTGATACGAGGGGAGGACGCAACTAATGCGTTACAGAAGAAGGCTCTATTGTGCTATGTTATAATCAAATGGATGACCTATTTCACTCTTTGAATGTACACACACACACACACACACACACACACACACACACACACACACACACACACACACGTCCATACATACACGTATACGTGTTCAGATCTACATGTGTGTGTGAATGTGTGTGTGTGTGTGTGTGCAAGCGCGTGTACACACACGTACTAGTTCATTAGCATGAATCCGTAAACTTGTGTACTTCGAGTCTGAAAGAAAGTCTTCGTGTAAACATGGAGGTACTTTGTGCCTCGAGCTTCTGGGAGAGTCTCCAGTGACACTGAACACTGAATACAATGAGCCCTAGTCTCCTGTAGCGCCGCCCATACCTTGTACGGTGCAGCGCGTCAGTTCTCTGCAACACTCACCATCTCACCATCCCACGCACTGTTAGTATTGGTAAGCCATTTTTTTTTCAGGCCGACGTTGGAACGCCTCCCCGTATGGCCAGAATTGTCAAGAACCAGCGTAGCAAGCCCGGGGCCCTGGAACTCGAGCTCACGACCATCTGCTTATGAGTTTAAGACGCTATCCACTGGTCTATCGCGCGGCCCTTTCGTGTAATACTAACCCCACCCCTGTGTTCCTTACAATATGGTGACACAAGGAACATAATAATTCATGGTACTTAATCCCTGTGGGTGTTATTAATCTCAGACGTGGACATTTTAACAAAGGTGAGGGTAAAAGAACTATCAGCCTAAGGCGTCGATGTAAATAATACATGGGGAGAATGTGACGCAATCATTATGTAAACTGGTACACACAAATACACACGCACGCACACACACACACACACACACACACACACACACACACACACACACACACACACACACACACACACACACACACACACACACACTCACACACACATACAAACACACAGACACACACACACACACACACATACACACACTTACACACACACTTACACACAACCACACACACACACACACACACACACACACAAACACACACACACACACACACACACACACACACACACACACACACACACACACACACACACACACACACACGCACACACACACACGCACGCACACACACGCACACACACACACACACACACACACACACACACACACACACACACACACACACACACACACACACACACACACACACACACACACACACACACACAAACACATCCACATCCCCCCACGCGTATACAAGGGGATCATCACAGTGCCTCTTGTACAAAGTCATTATTGACGCAATCCAATCAGATACCTTATATTTCAATTATCACAACGCAAATAATTGCGAGGCTTAAAGAAGTTTATGTTAGTTTGCAACAGTAATGATTGCAAATACACGTTGAGTGCTCTTCCCTCTCTATTATTCTCGATTGCAACGCCTTAAAGAATCATATACACAAACATAACGTAACAGTGTCTGAAACAACAATTGGTGTTCATGAATGATTCATTTTTAGTTTGATTTATTCCAAGATGTGCGAGGAATATTTGATACATTTTTTTGAACGGCTAAAGAAAGTTATATTTGTGTAGTTATACCACATCCTGGATCAACTCCAGAGACCTGCAATGTTGTGTTGGCTTGTCCTTCCCTTGAACATGCTGGTCAAGCCGATCAGAGTCTTGGTTTCAATGCATATTGAACAGGGCAGCGATAATACTAGAGTAATGTCGGAACTTTGGGTCGGGGACTACAAGGGCGTCCAGGACTGGCTAGGTTGGAGTTGAGGGGTGAGGAGGAGGAATAGGAAGAGAAAGAGGAAGAGGAAGAGGAAGAGGAAGAGGAAGAGGAATAGAAAGAGGAAGAGGAAGATGAAGATGAAGATGAAGAGGAAGAGGAAGAGGAAGATGAAGATGAAGAGGAAGAGGAAGAGGAAGATGAAGAGGAAGAGGAAGAGGAGGAGGAAGAGGAAGAGAAAGAGGAAGAGGAAGAGGAAGAGGAAGAGGAAGAGGAAGAGGAAGAGGAAAAGGAAGAGGAAAAGGAAAAGGAAAAGGAAAAGGAAAAGGAAAAGGAAGAGGAAGAGGAAGAGGAAGAGGAAGAGGAAGAAGAAGAGTAGGAGGGGCTATAATAGGGCTTGGGGTGAACAAGTGGATGGGAGGGGAAAGGAGAAGTGTGTGGGGGGGGGGGAAATCGTGCTAGCAAGAACAATAATCATACAAGTAATATCACAACGAGCGATAAGAATCTAATAACCTCTAATCCTGTCCAGCTTTCGTACCACGTGATACTTTTGCTTTATTTCTCTCTGCCGTCAGGTTGATTTATTTATTACTGTGACACTTCCTTGGTAGAGAAATGGTCAATAGACTTAATCTTATGCCCATGGATAAAGAATCTTAGATAGTTATGATACGCTGAGACGAATAAAGTTCTCTACGTGAAAAAAATGAAGATAAAGAGAATTGTTCTTGAAGTCTGATCGACGCTGTACATTGGTAAAAATGGTGATAAGTATCATTCATTTGGTGGACAAAATTCTCGATATGTTTCCTTAATGTCTTCT
>NC_134793.1:45791349-45796349 GCF_046742065.1 Oratosquilla oratoria
GTTGGTGCTGGTGTTGGTGTTGGTGATGGTGCTGGTGATGGTGCCTGTGTTGGTGTTGTATTGGCGCTGTTGCTGGTGTCAGTAATCGTGTTGGTGTCTGTGTTGGTGACGATAGTGACGAAGACACCTTTTAGTAGCCTTTGATCGTGGTGATAATATTGGTGATTAAGTTCTATTTAGTGTGATATTGTTAGTTGAGATAATGGTGATAGAGGTGATAATGAAGGTAATGATGTTGGTGATAATATTAGAAGTTGTTGGTGGTGGTGTTTGGCATTGCTTACATGAGTTACAACCAATTTGTGCTAACGATGACGTTATCATCTGGTGTGAGGAAGAATGGGAAAGTCTTTTGGTATTAGTTGTGTTAGTAACGTCTGTTGGGAGAGTCCGTGATGGTGATGGTAATGGTGACAGCAATGGTGGTAACAGAGGTTCAGGTGGTAGGTGGAGAAAATCAGGGAGAAGTCTCCGCTGGAAATTGGCTGCTAAAGAAGAACCAAGAAACGTTCCAGCTCTTTCGAGTGTTATGTTTTTTTCGAAAAATCCTTTGAGAAGAAATTAATTATTTTCGGAGCTGTGTAAAGATTTTGGTATGTTAAAGACACAACAGGAAATGGAAACGAAGAATTTCCTTGGACAAAAAATAGATAAATAAATGAATTGGACAAAGAGGTGATAAAGTGATATACCGTATACACCACCAAACCCCATCTCTATCACCACCATCAACCACCACCATAATTCTCACCAGCCCTTCCATCAGTACAACCACAACTATCCTTTTCAACAATTGGATCATTGTGGTGATTCACCACCACCACCACCACCACCACCACCACCACCACCACCACCACCACCACCACCACCACCACCACCACCACCACCACCACCACCACCACCACCACCACCACCGCCACCACCACCGCCACCACCACCACCACCACCACCACCACCGCCGCCACCACCACCACCACCACCACCACCACCACCACCACCACCACCACCACCACCACCACCACCACCACCACCACCACCACCTCCGCCACCACCACCACCACCACCACCACCACCACCACCACCACCACCACCACCACCACCACCACCACCACCACCACTGCCATCACCACCACTACCATCACCACCACTACCATCACCACCATCACCACCACCATGGCAACCAATGTCATCACTTTTACCACCAGTAGCACCACCGTCACCACCACTATCACCACCACCTCCACGAACAGCAGTATCACCTCCAATTCAGGACCTGCTCTTTGGTTCCAGCCTCCTCCTCCTCTTCCTCCTCCTCCCCCTCCTCTTCCATGAGACAGGTATGCAATTAAAGCTAAGTTACCTTCGTAGGTTTCGTTCACAATCAAACTTTCTCTAATTAGGTTCCAGACTCACATACTTGAATGTAATGCCGGGCCTTTTTCGGCTTAACGATCCTAGTTTTAATCACGGGGAGGGGAGGGGAGGGGAGGGGAGGGGAAGGGAGGGGAGTGGGTGGGGGGGCAGGTTCGCCGTTGTGAGGAAGGATTCGCAAGGACCGTCAGATAGACTTCCTGAAGTATTCGGATGGGGGAATGTGGATGGTATGGTTGCTGGGTGTGGATATATGGAGGTGGCATGGACGGGATAAGGGTATAGTTCATGGGTTGTATGGGTAGGGTGAGGTATGCGGGAGATATGGGTGAAGTGTTGGGTACTGATAAGTTTATTTGAACCCCAAAATGGTACATTTATACAATGATCCAGCTTGCACGGCCTATCTTTTTATAGTTCTGTCTTTATGTCTGTCTGTTTGTTCGCCTCTCCGTCTGCTTCCCGATCTCACGGCAGCAGCAGTTATTAATCGATAGAATAATCTCCAATTTTCAATTGAATTGAATTGGATTGCGAGGGGTAATTGGGACACTGAGAACGATGTAGTTCTTTCGAATGGCAAGGTTCTATGAAAGTTGAAAAAAGATGAAAAAAAGATGAAAAGAAGAAGACGATAAACGCACTACGATGGCAATGCTTACGTATTCTATCGTTTACATTTTCTTCTTACTTATTTTTCGTATTTTCCTTATACTTTACCATCTTTATCTTACCTTTTCTTATATTCTCATGTTCACTTTCATCTTCGTCTTTTTATTACTCATCTTCTATATCATTTTCATTTAACTTATTTTCATCTTTTTCATCTTCATATCATCTTTACCTCAATTGTATCTTCTCATCTTCATCTCATCATCTTCATTTCCTCAACCTCATAATCTCAAATTCATCTTCTCATATTCATCTCATCTTCGCCTTTTTTACCTTTCATTTTCATCCTCAGTTGGTCTATCTTCATCTTTATCATTTCCCCTTCCTCACTATTTTCACAATCTTCATTTTCTTATCTTCTTCATCTTCATTTCATGAATTCATCACTTTTCTCGATTCTTTCATCTTCTTCATCATTTCTTCCTCAACGTCTTTATCTTCACATTTATCTTCCTCATCTTTCTTATCTCTCTTATTCATATATTTTCATTCATTTAATATTTATTTTTACTATCATCCTCATCTTCATATTCCTTACGTTCATATTTCATATCATCATCTTCCTTATCCTCTTCATTCTTTGAGACTTCCTTCTCTTCCTCCTCCCCTCCTCCTCCTCCTCCTCCTGCTCCTCTTTCCATTCCTCGTTTATTTTTCAAATCTTCACTATCTTCGTCATACATACTTTCCTTATCTTCCTTATCCTCTTCATTATTTTCGTCTTCCTTCTCTTCTTCCTCTCACCTCCTCCTCCTCCTCCTTTTCCTCCTTTTTCTGTCCCTCGGTAAAACAACTTAAACACTTTTCTTCAGCTATTCTGTTTTGATTCTGAAATGGCAATTGCTTCCCTTTGATCACATACGACATTGGATTTTACTTTGAAGGATCTAAGAATAAATTCCCAGTACTCCTCTTCCTCCTCCTCGCCTGGCTCTCTCTCGCGACTGCTCACGCCTGCTCACGCCTGCTCACGCCTGCTCACGCCTGCTCACGCCTGCTCACGCCTGCTCACGCCTGCTCACGCCTGCTCACGGACGGCCAGTCCGCCTCCCTCCACCTCCCCTCCCCCTCCCCCCTCCCCCATAAATTGATTTTGGTTAATTTATTTAGCCCTAAAAATTCATTTTGTTGTCATTGGTTCTAAGGCAGAAGCTTCTGTTGCTTGTGGCAAAACGTCTGACTGACTGGCTGAGAGAATGACTGACTGATAAGGTGGCGAGGAATATTTTGAACTAAATATTTAATGTTTCGTCGGCTATGACCAGCGCCTCTATCCTTGGGTACAATCTTTCTACGAAATATATACATACAAAAAAAAAGAAAAGAAAAAAAGAAAGATGACTTCAATATATGTAAAGATCTACATAAAAAAAAAGATCTACATAAAAAAAAAGAAAATCAGGCAGAACAAAGTGAACTATAAGAATATACAAAAAGATAAATACTTGTTCGCTTCAGTATCATTTTTCATCAGCGGCATGTCCATAATATCCATGTCGAGGTGTTAGAAAAAAAAAAAAAAGGATCCAGAAAAAGAAAGAAAATAAAAGAGTAGAACAATGAGAGGACCTGAATGATCTCTGGGATGTGTGTGCGTCCAGAGAACTTGATAACCAAATATCTCTTTTATCTCCTATATCTCTTTGGCCATGATAATTATGAAGTGTGAAGAAAAATAAGGAACAAGGAAAGGAAAAAGAGAAGACGTTTATTACCCTACTCTTTTTTTTTCTATCACTTCTGTCGTGATTGTCATGAAGAAAAGAGAAGAGAAGAGAAGAGAAACAGAGAGAGATGGGGATAGAGAGAGAAGAGAGAGAGAGAGAGAGAGAGAGAGAGAGAGAGAGAGAGAGAGAGAGAGAGAGAGAGAGAGAGAGAGAGAGAGAGAGAGAGAGAATTCGTCAACTTTTTCTTATTTTCTTATCATAACAAAGTAATAGAAAAATACAACAAAATACAAAGTAAAGAAAAAACGAAAAAAATATGAAAAGACTTCTACTATTTCTCCTAGAATAAAGATGAATAAATTAGGAATAAATAGATAGGTAACTAAAAACAACACAACTAACCAAACAAATAATCAAATAAAAACCATCCGAATAAATGAAATATATATATATATATATATATATATATATATATATATACATATATATATATATATATACACATATACATATATATATATATATATATGTATATATATTATATACATATATATACATATTTATATATATATAAATACATATATATATACATATATATATACATATATATATACATATATATATATACATATATATATATATATAGCGGCCGCGAAAAGTTTGGGCGCGTAATTAACGAGACACGAATGTAAACACTTGTGACATTTAAATAATCATTTAAAGACCTATAAATGGCTTATTTTATACCTTATTTATCAAGCGATTTTCCTTTAAGCTTTATGACCTTCTCTAAACGTGCCGGGATGCATCTTGCCAGGGTTTGTACGTGTTGAGGAATAATATTATCCCAAATATCCTGTATTTCTGTTTTTAAGCTTAGCTACAGTGGAGACGTCACGATCTTGAAGCTGTTTTTTAATTATATGCCATACGTGCTCAATGGGATTTAGGTCTGGAGAATTTCCAGGCCATTTTTTGAAGTAATCAACACCACAGTCTTCTAACCATTGGGTAACAGACTGAGCTGTGTGAGCAGGAGCTCCGTCCTGCATAAACCAACTAGCATTGCACTTTTCAAAACTTTCAGGCAGGTTATCACACAATAACTCGAAATAAGTGTGCTGATTTACACTCTCATTTTGTGCAAGAAACACTAAATTGCCAACTCCACCAAATGCAAAGCATCCCCACACCATAACACTTGCAGCATGTTTCACCACTTTAGCTGTATAGCGAGGGTCATTAGGGTCAGACCCCCTGGGGCGCCTCACACGCTTCGACCTGCAGCCC
>NC_134793.1:45828849-45833849 GCF_046742065.1 Oratosquilla oratoria
CCAAGACGTCCTCAGGGGAATTCTGGGTAAGAGCGAAACGTTAGGGAGTAAAAACTCAAAATTGTTTACTGTGTTTACCTCACCACTCATCTGTCTTACATACTACAACAAACGTGTATATACATACATATATATATATATATATATATATATATATATATATATATATATGTATATATATATATATATATATATATATATATATATATATATATATATATATACACATACATATGGATTAATAAGCTCCGCTGTTCATTAGAAAGCAAGGACGATGCCATTAAGCCACGGCTGAACATGGTATCGTCCTTGCTTTGTAATAAGCAGTCGCTCATGCAAGGGTTTGAGTCCCAGTGTCGGAGCTTATTAATCCATTTGTCATAATGACACTATACATACATATATACATACATATATATATATATATATATATATATGTATATATATATATATATAGATATATTTATATATGTACGTATATATGTATATATATATCTGTACATATATATATATATATATATATATATATATATATATATACATATATATACAAATACATGAATATGTGTGTCTACATGTATGTGTTCGTGTGTGTGTTTAATTATACACCTATGATAAAATGCAGATTCAATTCATTTTCGATTCTTATTAATTAATTTATCACTTTTTCTGATCACTCTTTTTATGTTTGAGGATAAATTGCTTGTACATGTATAAGTGCACACACACACACACACACACACACACACACACACACACACACACACACACACACACACACACACACACACACACACACACACACACACACACACACACACACACACACACACACACACACACACACACACACACACACACACACACACACACACATACACACACACACACACACACACACACACACACACATACACAGCTCCACACATAGACGTACTTGTAGATATTTAAGTGCTTTTGCTACCATTATTTCTAAACACATTCAACTTGAAAACCTTTCAACTTTCATAAAACATAACTTTCTCTAAACACAACGAAACTCTCATCAACCACTTTCAACTTTTCTTGGTTGGAATGATGTAAAATTTGTTCTTATGTATCTGTGACTTGCAATCATAAAGCATTATGAAAGAGCATAATTACAAAAAGCAGTATCAATATGCAAAAAAAAATTACATTACATCTTTTTTTACTTGATGTACAACCTACCTGCCGACATAATACGGTAATGATTTTGTGGAGAATATATAGTGATTATTATTTGTGCTTTACTGGGGTTTGTGTTTAGTTACCATTTTGTTTTTTGTCTGTCGGTTATCATTTCTAAATTATGTATCTTTAAACTATCTTATGTGTTCCTATGCAACTGATGAGACATTAACTAAATAGTCATATATACATCACATATATATATTTCCGTCTACTTATGCATACATCATTTTCAGTGCAATAATTCATTCGCAAATTAATTTCTTTCATGAGAATAATCTATGAAAAGTATGCTGATGCATTCTGTAGTAACATCTGGAAATCTATTTCTCTACATTTATACAAAAGAACATTTTAGAATGTCTATGGACAAGGGAACATTCGTCAAATAAATTCATCACTTGCATACAAGTATGTTTACATATATACGTATATGTATATAAAATCCTTAATTCGAAATTCATCGACAAACTTTATGAATATATCCCCGATAAAAAAAAAAAAAAAAAATCTATAGCGAAATGCAAAGACATGGTGTTTTGAAAACAGTGTGCCAAGTCAGTACACTTTGCAGCTGACTAAACACCGACAGTCCGTACAGATCTCTTTAAGTTCATTAAATTCTGATTGGGGCGTCTGTGTTTGGTTGGATGTATAGTGTACTAGCTAGGGCTACCACAATATTTCAGAAACACCATGATTTTGCTTTTTGCAATAAGGTATGTTTGCTTTTCAATTGGGAATATATTCCCAACGTTTGTCGGTGAAATTTGTTGATATTCTGTATGTATGTATGTATGAATATATGTATCTGTGTATGTATGTATGTATGTATGTATGTATGTACGTATGTGTGTATGTATGTATGTATGTATGTATGTATGTATGTATGTATGTATGTATGTATGCATATACGAGTATGTATGTATGTATGTATGTATGTATGTATGTATATATGTATGTATGTGTGTATGTATGTATGTATGTATGTATGTATGTATTTATCTATGTATGTATACATGTATGCATATATGTATGTGTGTATGTATGTATGCATGTCTGTCTGTCTGTCTGTCTATATATTTGTATGTATGTATACATACATATATATATATATATATACATACATATATATCTGCAGGTGTATACGTTGCGTTTATATTGTGTGCATATACAAATGTTTGTCTGTAAATGTGTGCATGTCTCTAAGTGTTGTTTTGTTTGTCTGTAATTGTACGTGGCATATTATTATAGTGCATATTTTGTGCCTATATGATTGTATCTATATCATTACGATTTCTTTCTTTGATATTGTGTATGGAAGTACCTGAGCGGGAAGTTAAGCCTGTAAATACACACAGACAAGTATTTAAGTACGCACAGGCACGTGCGCACACACTCGCATACAAACGCACATAAATGCACACACATACGAAAATATAAACACACACGTAAACCCAAGCACAGATATTCATAATTCTACAAATATAACTATAAAGTATACGTGATAAACATGCAGTACATTACATATATATCTATATTGTAATGATTACATTACATACATTTCATACACACAATTATACAAACATACAGGTAAACATATATCTATACATACACACATAGACGTACATACACACACATACACGTATACACGCACACACACACACACACACACACACACACACACACACACACACACACACACACACACACACACACACACACACACACACACACACACACACACACACACACACACACACACACACACACACACACACACACACACACACACACACACACACACACACACACACACACACACACACACAACACACAAACACGTACATATACAGAGAGAGAAATATAGAGAAATAGAGAGAGAGAGAGAGAGAGAGAGAGAGAGAGAGAGAGAGAGAGAGAGAGAGAGAGAGAGAGAGAGAGAGAGAGAGAGAGAGAGAGAGAGAGAGAGAGAGAGAGAGAGAGAGAAAGAGATAGAGAGAGAGAGAGAGAGAGAGAGAGAGAGAGAGAGAGAGAGAGAGAGAGAGAGAGAGAGAGAGAGAGAGAGAGAGAGAGAGAGAGAGAGAGAGAGAGAGAAGAGAGAGAGAATCTTTTTATCTGTCCTGAACAGGAACCTGCCGTTCGTTTATTCTAATTCGAATTTTTCACTTGGAGGACGAGAGTTTGGACACAAATTTCGATCCAGTTTTCGAAGTGGATCACACCCACATTGATCGATGAGAGAGGAGTGCCATTCTTATTTACGAAGTATTAATGACCGTGACAAATGTCCTTGAAACTCCTATTTCTATGGCAAATACCTGTTTTGACAGCCTTCCCGATTTTTTTTTTCCTATTTTTATATTATTATTTCTTTTAGGTCTTAGATACTTTTTCGACGTTGGTGATGGTTCTGTGATACTTCTAAGATAGATATTTAAATGGGTGTATATTAATTAGAGGTTTCTAGAAGTATCTGGTCTTGCAGTATAGAAATACGGCAACAGAATATTATAAGATTTGTTGATAATTTCTTTCTGGAGGAAAGTTGAGGGGAAACAAATAACACAATTATTCTGAAACAAACCAACAAAAAAATTCTGTAACCAGATTGTTTATGATTTTTTTTCGGTGTTTATATATATAAGCTTATGTCTGTGCGTGCGTGTGTGTGTGTGTGTGTGTGTGTGTGTGTGTGTGTGTGTGTGTGTGTGTGTGTGTGTGTGTGTGTGTGTGTGTGTGTGTGTGTGTGTGTGTGTGTGTGTGTGTGTGTGTGTGTGTGTGTGTGTGTGTGTGTGTGTGTGTGTGTGTGTGTGTGTGTGTGTGTGTGTGTGTGAGAGTGTGTGTGTGAGAGTGTGTGTGTGCATGGGCCATGCTTATGTACGCGTTTTTAGTATCCACAATTTCGCTCCCTTTTAAAAGACTTTTTGTATAAAATTTCCTTGAACAAGTTCCGTAGTCACTCCTACACAAGTCACGGGAAGAAGAGAGGAAGATAGGCAATAAGTGGGAAACATCATGTTAGGCAAGCAGCAGCAGCAACGAAAGGATGAAGAGAGACATAAAGAACAAGAATAAAAGAACAATAACATTATTTCTAACAACAGCTAAGTAAGCCTGAGCTACAAGACCGTATCAAGGTCTCATAAGGTCTTGTACGCCATTTTCCAGTCTGAAGATTTTTCCTCCTTGAGGGAGATGGTGGGGTGTGGGGGAAGTGGAGGAGGTTTCCTGTCCTCTGTTGGTCCAGGGTAATGATCCACATTTATGACAGTATAGAGTCCTCAAGAGTCCACAGATTTTTGCCCGGATGTTGCTCATGGAAAGTGAATCGTTTTCCTTTAAGAGGATATTTGGCAGACTAAGAAGGAGCCTGTGGACTTCAAATCCATGAAGACTACTACCCAAGGAAGATCCTTGCTACTCATCTCATCCTGTACCGTGGGGTGACCTGATCCTAACTAGATCCATTTCACCCTCACCTATCCCAGTGGGGAGTCATATTCTATCCTCTGGTCATTCTTATTTGATTACTTAAGGGATCATATCCATACCTTAGGACTTAAACTCCTGACGATTTCCTACCCAGACCCCTGGGGTATCTGTTTCTCCCTGTTCCGCATATCTCTTCTACTTACCAGATCGGCTGAGCCAGAAGGACACCCAGGATATAACAACGATGAGGGAGGAAGGGATGTAGATCTGAATCAGGTAGTATCCCATGGAACGCACAAACATAATCTCGCACAGAAGTCTTGAGTAGTTGCCTGTGTAGGAAGAGAAAAAGATAA
>NC_134793.1:45871349-45881349 GCF_046742065.1 Oratosquilla oratoria
TCCTAACCCCTCCTCCTCCAACCCCTTCTCCCCCTCCTCCTCCTTTTCGTATTCCACTTCCTCAATTTCCTCCTTTAATCCTCTACTCCATTTCTTCCTCCTCTTCTTCCTCCTATTCTTTCTCCTCCTCTTTCTCCTCCTCCTCCTCCTTTTCGTATTCCTCTTCCTTATCTTCCTCCTTTCATCCTCTTACTCCATTTCTTCCTCTTCTTTTTCCTCCCATCATTTCTCCGCTTCCTTCCTCTCTTCCTCTTTCTCCTCCTTCTCCTCTTCCTCCAGTTCTTGCTCCTTATCTTACTCCTCTTCCTCCTCCTCTTCCTCCTCCTCTTCATCCTTTTCCTTTCCTCTTCCTCCCCCTCTTTCTCCTTTTCCTTCTCCTCTTCGTCCTCCTCTTTCTCCTCCTTTTATTCCTCCTCCTCCTCTTCGTCCTCCTCTTTCTCCTCCTTTTATTCCTCCTCCTCCTCTTCGTCCTCCTCTTTCTCCTCCTTTTATTCTTCCTCCTCCTCTTCCTCCTTGTTCTCCTCTTCCTCCGCCATGGAGTCGCGAGAGGGGTGGGTGGGGGGTGTATAGAGGCACAGGAGAAGAAGAAAAAGAAGATGAAGAAGAAGAAAAAAAGATCCTTTGATGCTGGGGAGATAATGGGGATCGTTTAAGGGACTGGATGGAAGGAAGCGGAGAGGGACGGAGGGACGGAGGGAGGGAGGGAGGGAGGGAGTGAGTGAGGGAGGGAGGGAGGGAGGGAGGGAGGGTGGGAAGAGTGGAGGAGGATGGGAGGATGGAAGGATGGGAGGTGAAAGGATGGATGGAAAAGCGGAGGAGGAGAAGGAGGAAGCAGAGGAAGAGGAGGAGGAGGAGGACGAGATGGAGGAGGAGGAGAGGAGGAGTAGGAGAATGAGCAAGATGAGAAGGAGGAGGAGTTGGAAGAGGAGGAAGAGCAGGAGGAGAAGGAGGAGGAGGAGGAGGAGGAGTTGGAGGAGGAGCAGGAGGAAAAGGAGAAGGAGGAGTTGGAGGAGGAGGAGGAGTTGGAGGAGGAGGAGGAGTTGGAGGAGGAGGAGGAGTTGGAGGAGGAGGAGGAGTTGGAGGAGGAGGAGGAGTTGGAGGAGGAGGAGGAGGAGGAGGAGGAGTTGGAGGAGGAGGAGGAGTTGGAGGAGGAGGAGGAGTTGGAGGAGGAGGAGGAGGAGGAGTTGGAGGAGGAGGAGGAGTTGGAGGAGGAGGAGGAGTTGGAGGAGGAGGAGTTGGAGGAGGAGGAGGAGTTGGAGGAGGAGGAGGAGTTGGAGGAGGAGGAGGAGTTGGAGGAGGAGGAGGAGTTGGAGGAGGAGGAGGAGTTGGAGGAGGAGGAGGAGTTGGAGGAGGAGTTGGAGGAGGAAGAGGAGGAGGAGGAGTAAGTGGAGAAGGGGGGAAAGAGAAAAGGGTAAAAGAAACAAAAGAGTAGGAATGGATGAAAAGAGGAGAAGGAAGAAAAAGAGGTGGAAGAGGAAGAAGGAGGTGGAGGAGGAGGAAGAGGAATAGGAGAGGGTTAAAGAATAGTAGGAACATAGGGACGAGGGTGAGGATGAGGAGAAGAGCAGGGCTCGTGGGGTCCCGTTGCTTACTCTCCAATTTATCATAATTAGCTTCAAATGCATGTACGGTTCCAGCAAGACCTTTCTCATTATTTTCCAGTTATTATATTTAGATTTAAATTCATGAATTATTCCAGACTGGGCTATATACCCTTCCAAACTATTCCAGGTATTTATACCTTTCTATAAAAATTTGTATCTCTTGACATTCTTTAGATATCTAGTCTTTCTTGTTTTGTGTGTGTGTGTGTGTGTGTGTGTGTGTGTGTGTGTGTGTGTGTGTGTGTGTGTGTGTGTGTGTGTGTGTGTGTGTGTGTGTGTATGCGTGTGTGTGTGTGTGTGTGTGTGTGTGTGTGTGTGTGTGTGTGTATGTGTGTATGCGTGTGTGTGTGTATGTGTGTGTGTGTGTGTGTATGTGTGTGTGTGTGTGTGTGTGTGTGTGTGTGTGTGTGTGTGTGTGTGTGTGTGTTTGTGTGTGTGTGTGTGTGTGTGTGTGTGTGTGTGTGTGTGTGTGTGTGTGTGTGTGTGTGTGTGTGTGTGTGTGTGTGTGTGTGCGTATGTATGTGTGCGTCTTTGCGTATTACCAGATTAGATCACATGTTTGTGAATGCCCGATGCTGTAAACCCGTATGACGAAACGTGAAATCCCCATTTTCTTTCATAAAATAATTTTTGTAACTCATCGGTACTTCTTGCCCACCTCTTCTTCCTCCTTTTCCTCTTCTTCTCTTCCTCCTCTCCTACGCCTCCTCTTCTTCCTCTTCTCCCTGTCGTCCCTTCCCCTTTTAGGGTCTCTATTCGCTTCCACCTCCTATCCTACCTTCTAAATAATCTATCCTCAGCCAACTTTTTCTCAACTTTCATCTGCTATCTGCTCCATTCTCTCCCACCCTTTTTCTCTCCCTCCGCTCCCTCTCTCCCTCCCCTCCCTCTCTCCCTCCCCTCCCTCTCTCCCTCTCCTCCCTCTCCTCCCTCTCCTCCCTCTCTCCCTCCCTCCCTCATATCTCCTTTACCTCCACTCTTCCTATCTCACACCTTACCAGGCTTTACCAAAGATGATCTCCGCAGTTTTACGACCACTAAAATTTGCTTGTTAAGATTGGAAAGAGTAGAAGGATCGCGAATTCAAAACCTGATCAATTTGACGACGCCTGGTTGATGGCTCCTTGAAACTAGCAGTCTCGTTTTTTGCAAGAAAAGAAAAGAAGAAGAAATATGAATAAATGAGTAGATAAATGAACAAAAATAGATTAATAGGTAAACAAAGATAAACAAGATAACGTAATGTGAGGTAAAATAAAACAAAATAAGATAAAATAAGATAAAATAAAATTGAATAGAAATAAAGAAGAAAAAAGATGTAATGATAATACAGACCAAGAAAAAAAGAATAATAAAGTAGTCATAAAAGACAATTAAACAAACAAAATAAAAATAAAAAACAAAACAAAAATAAACTAAGATAAAAACAAAAATGATAACGGAGGCAAAAAATATATTTTTCCTTTATCATAGATAGTTTGAAATAATAAACAAAATGATGTGGGATAAGTAAGAGAGTATAAAGAATTCGATCTGGTAAGGGATCGATTATACGAAATTCGATCGTCATTACGAGAAACTATAAAGGATCCAATCCTCCAAGATAGTTAATCTCGCAGTTCATTGGCCAATTTAGTACGGCGACACGCTTCGTCAATCCTATTGAGCCCATGAACACAAGGACGTTCCCTCAGTTGATTAAAATCACCTGCCGACAGTGAATATGTGTATAGCCAATGTATAAAGGCAAGCTTCGTATGCATAATGTACAGTTCCGAGCAAAATTTTTGACTCACCGAGTTTTTCATGATACAAAACTCAAATTGTCTGACAATTTTTTTTTGTATATTAGAAAAGTACACAACCATAAGCTAAACACTAATAAGGAAAATACCTTACGCACTCGAAAAAAAAAAAATCGTATGAACGTTATGAGAACTTTAGCTGGATCAAAACTTTTGTTGTGACTGTACGCTCAGACCCCAGTACCTCATCAATCCCAAGATTAACACAGAATTTTACATACATTAATATATTTTTCCTGGTTTCTTCAGAACAATAATACAAAACTATCCATGTATGTAATATTCATTATCATTGTATGCAATATACATTTTCCCATTCATCTAAAAGCTGGACCCAAATGCTTTATCACTCCTCTTTCTCCTTAGCCCCAGCTGAAGAAAAAGAGATAAAAAAATACTTCTTGGAGCTGAAGAAAATGATATTCAAAAATACTTCTTGGTGCTGAAGAGACCCAACAACATATCAATTCCCTATGGAGGACCTTAGTCTTTATCCAGTGACCGAAGGCAGTTGTAACCAGAAACTTTGTTGACACGGGGCTAGTTGAATAGCTGCTAGTGCTAGCGACTTGTAATCTACCTCTCTACTATCATGCTACTTCGTTTGAGTAGAAACGACTTCCGTTACAACATTCTAGACTTCCGTAAGAACATCTCAACAATGTGTCTAACATTTGTATAGGTTTAACAAATGACATTTGGAAATTTGAGAGACAAAAGGTCGTATCCGAAATCATTTCTGCTCAAACGAAGTAGCAAAACCAAGTAGCATGCTAGCGAGAAATGTCTAGTGTACCACCACATTCAATAAACTTGTCTCCAAACTATCCCCGTGTCACTACCTAATTACCAGGTATGTATGTATGTATGTATGTATGTATGTATGTATGTATGTATGTATGTATGTATGTATGTATTATGTATGTATGTATGTATGTATGTATGTATGTATGTATGTATGTATGTATGTATGTATGTATGTATGTATGTATGTATGTATGTATGTGTATGTATGTATGTATGTATGTATGTATGTATGTATGTATGTATGTATGTATGTATGTATGTATGTATACAGTATATGTATGTATGTATGTATGTATGTATGTATGTATGTATGTATACTATGAAAAGGTCTTTGAGTACTCACCAGTGGAAGTGGAGGCAATGATTTCTTTCCTGCTGTAGCCCAAGACTCGGAACTGGGGCAAGGACACGTCCGACTCTATGACGACCGAGTCGTCGCCGGCGTGCCACGAGAGCCGGATGTGATCCATACTGTAGGCGACTGCAAGCAAAAGAAAAATGTTTAGAAAAAATCAGAGTCGTGGCCAGGATCCCCAGCGAACCCCTCATGTTTATGTTAAAATGGGAACAAGGCATCATACATAATATACAAATAACGGTTCTATTACATACAAACGCGTACAAATGTACGTATGTACATATATACATACATACATGTATACATACATGTATACATACATACATACATACATACATACATACATACATACATGCATACATACATACATACATACATACATACATACATACATGCATACATACATACATACATACATACATACATGCATACATACATACATACATACATACATCTATTGCATTTATATCCTACGCTGGATCTATGGAGACTTAACATTAGTATACTATTGCCTTTATTATTTAACATAATAACACGGCGATTTAGTACGTGATAATATCACATTTATGTATTTTACATGACGTCATTCTCACACAGTTCCACAAAACTCGGCTAAGCTAATTTACGTGGTTAATCTAAACTCACACTTGATGTTAAAAACCTGTGCATTGTTGGTACTTAACCTATTTCGCACAAAGTGGAAATTGTTCTTATTTTTGGTTTCCGCCAAGGTCATGGAAATCTTCAATGACCTCTGTGACACATTTCATGTCTGCTATCAGGCTATTTTACTCACCATAGAGACAAGCGCGATAGCCAAATTTCCCTTATGAGTCGTTTGACTATTTATTTATTTATTTCATTTATTATTATTTATATCATTATAATTTTTATCTATTTATTTATTTATCGTTATTTTGATTTTTTCGCATCCGACCCAGTTATGGACCAAAAGGTCTCCTGTCGATATGTTCCTCCTTTGTAATCCTTTGATAGCGGGGGAGATGGTGGTTTGTTGTGCCACGGTCTGGCTATCGCATAATGTGACATTATCCCTTTTCGTGGTCACCAACTGCAAGAAAATATCTTTCACGATGTAGTACACGGTTGTTGTTGTTGTTGTTGTGGTATGTGGTTTACCAGCGTTTCTATCCTTATAGAAATCCAGGGCGCGGGAAGGATAAAGCACATGAAAATCGGGCTAAAGCACACGTGGACTCTCAAACGAACAAACTACACAGAGCAAAGAACCATCGTCCTTTGAAGGACTGGGGTAATTCATCCATATTATAGTCACTAGGGTAACAAAGAGGAGGAGGAGGAGGAGGAGGAGGAGAGGAGGAGGAGGAGGAGGAGAGGAGGAGCAGGAGGAGAAAGAGGAGGAGGAGAGGAGGAGGAGGAGGAGAAAGAGGAGGAGGAGGAGGAGGGGCGCTTATTGAGTAGTTACTTGTTTCCGTTCTCTAGCATTTGGCATGTTGTAATATTATCTACCTATCTATCGATCTTACTATTTGTCTATCTTATTACCGACTATGAGCGACTCCAAAAGACTACCTGCAACTGGTCGGCGATCACCTGGTCGCCGGTGGTCGGAAATAGGTCGTAAGTTAACTAAGTTAAGATACTACGATGCTAGATACTAAGTTAACTTGTATCTATCACTAGCGGCCACTAAACTAGCCCAGTGGGGAGGGTTTATCTCCTTTGTGATCGGCCAGTTAACCTAGTTAGTTTAAACTCCTTCTTCATGGTGACACGATTTACATTTTTTTATAGGTTAGGGGTAGTGCCCCATACTGGCAATTAGCGAATGTTGGTAAGTAAATTGGGTAATTTAATGTCAAATTTAACTTGTCAACTAACCACTGAAGTTGGGCGGTCAGGTAGTTGGTAAAGCAGCAAACGCGGTTAAGACTGCCTCAGGATGGTCATCAACTTGATTTTATTCTTGATGTCGCCAGGTGATTTTTATTAGGTTAAGACGGAGTGTCACCGGAGTTGAGAGGTTACGAGTTAATCTTCAAGTCAGTTTAATCACTTTACAGGTGAGAAGTTCCTTTAACTCAGATAGCCTGACGTTAATTAGGATTTAATCTTTAATGACTGTTTCTGGCTTCCATCTGTCGATTTTATTTAACTGAAAAGGAATCTTAGCAAGCGCTGACGCCGGATGCGGCCAAATTATGGGTAAGTTCAATTAGCTTAATAAAATGACCTAACGACAGCCAGAACTTTATATAACGACCACCAGCTCCCCCAACACACGCGCACACACACACACACACACACACACACACACACACACACACACGCACACACACACACACACACACACACACACAGACACACACACACACACACACACACACACACACACACACACACACACACACACACACACACACACACACACACACACACACACACACACACACACACACACACACACACACACACACACACACACACACACACACAAAAATTTGAAATTTCATCATAACCTTGGAGGTCTAATGGCTCATAAGGGAGAGAGACTGCCATTACCATCAACAAACCGCATCGGCGTCTCAATTAACTCAATGTTTACGAAAACTCTCTTGGAATATTGTCACTCTTCACTTTTCGGCCTTCTCCTCTCCTTCCACCTAAGTCTCTCTCTCTCTCTCTTTCTCTCTCTCTCTCTCCTCTCTTTCCTTCTCCTTCTCTCTCGTCTCATCTCTCTTGATGTTCCCGGTTCTATATGTAGGTCTTTTTCTCTCTGTCTCTGTCTGTCTGTGTCTATGTCTGTGTGTCTGTATGTCCGTGCCCGTGTCTGTGCCGGTGTCTGTGTCCATGTCTGTGTGCCTGTGTGTCTGTTTGTCTGTATCTATGTGTGTCCGTGTCTGTCTGTCTGTCTGTCTTCCTTTCTGTCTGTTTGTCTGTATTTCTGTCTGTCTGTCTGTCTGTCTGTCTGTCTGTCTGTCTGTCTTTATTTCTGTCTATCTGTCTGTCTGTCTGTCTGTCTGTGTCTGTGTCTGTGTCTGTGTGTCTGTGTCTGTCTTTCAACCGTTTCCTTGTTTCATTTCCTATACCCTTTCTTTATCGCTGTCTGCCTCTCTTCCTTCTTCCATTCCACTCTATTTCCTTTCCGTTATCCCCTCGAGTTGTTCCTTTATTTTGCATTTCTCTCCTTCTCAGCCTCTCTTCTTCTCTCTTTCCCATTCCCTCTCTTCGTCTTATCCAATTGCCTCCCCTCTCTTCCCATCTCTACATTTACTCTTTTGTTCTCTCCTTCCTACTCCACCTCTCTCCTTCACTTCAATTCTACATTGGTAGGTTCCTTACTTTCCGTTTTCTATTTTTTCTCCTTTTTTATTATTTATTTTTGCAACTTCATCGTCCTCTCTTTGATATATATTTTTTTTACATTTTTTTTTATCTCTACCTCTCTGTTCATTCTTGGCTTAACATTGACAATACTTTTTATTTTTTTCTCCTCCTTTTCTTCCTACATTTCCTCCTCTTCTTCTTACATGTCCTCCTCCTATGCTCCCTCCTCCTGCTCCTCTTCCCTTCTCATCTTCTATACTCCCCTGTCTTTCATCTTCCTACCTCGCTTTCTTTACCTCTCCTTTTCCTTCCTCTTCCTTGATCATCTCTACCATTTTCACTTCCTTCTTTTCCACCTACTGTAACTCATACTCGGTCTATTAATAAAATTTTGTTTGATATATTCTATATTTTTTTGTATCTTTTTCACCTTATTTCCGTCATGCATATCAACCTGGTTCGTCTCCCCGTGTCCCTCAAGCCTAATTTCTCCACTTCAACCGTCCTCGATTCCATCAATTCCTTCAATTTCTTCCCCTGGGAAGGGGTAGGGTGGGGTTTTTCATCATTCTGCAGACCAAAAGAACCTTTCATACAACTCTCCCTTGACCGATGTGACCTCACATTGACCTGGAACAACTTTCGAGCTTTCATTTGATATGATGACGTCATGTCGACCCCAAAACGTCTTCTTTGGAGTCTTGCTGCTTACTTGTATGATGATTTATCGAAATGGGTTGTTATTCTTAAGATTTGTTCTCCTAATTTGGGAAACGTTATGCATGAATTCCTGCTCCTAACTGAATAAGATCATGTAGTGGTAACATGGACAAACAAAAGAACATAATCTTAAAGAAGATGAAAATGTTATATATATATATATATATATATATATATATATATATATATATATATATATATATATATATATATATATATATATATATATATAATATATACATATATATATATATATATATATATATATATATAAACACACACACACATATTTTCTCCTTCTTTCTCTAACAAATCTTATTCCCTTCACCACTCCCTTTCACCAGGAAGAGTCCCCAACTCCATCTCCTTCTCTCTCCATCACTCACCAACACCAACAATCCCATCCGAAATAATTCCGTATCTCCTTTCCACTCCATCAACACCTGATGACCTCAAGTCTAAGATATTTTTCTCTTTTCTTTTCCGTATTTCATTCATTCTGCTTTCTATCCTTCACACCAATCCGCCCATCCATCCATCTATCCACCCGCACCCATACCCCATATACACATCCACCCACACCCATCCACCCATCTTCCCATCTATCCATCCATCCATATATCCACCCACACCCATACACCCATATACACTTCCACCCACACCAATCCACCCATCTACCCATCTATCCACTCATCCATCTATCCACCCACCACCCATGCACCCACACACATATACACCCACACCATCTACCCATCTACCCATCTATCCATTCATCCATCTATCCACCCACACCCATGCACCCACCCACACCCATCCACCCATCTACCCATCTACCCATCCATCCATCTATCCACCCACACCCATCCACCCATCTACTCATCTATCCATCCATCCATCTATCCACCCACACCCATACACCCATATACACATACACCCATCCACCCATCTACCCATCCACCCATCTATCCATCCACACCTATACGCCCACATACATATGGACAGTGTCCCTCTTGACCCCCCATACATTCTCCTCGTCCCCCCAGGGAGAAGGGGGGGGGGTCTGGGGACGAAACATCCTTTCAAAACGTCCGTATCTTTTGTGATCCTGAGGAGTGAAGTCTTGTATGCGTCGAAGAAGGACCTCTATTCAATTTTTTTTTTACTGTGACAGTACTTACACGGGTAAAGGGTGAATTTGTGAAATTTGTATAGACTGACATACACACATTCGCACACAAACACGTGCACAGGCACACATGCACTTACACACACACACACACACGCGCGCGCGCGTGCGCACACACACACACACACACACACACACACACACACACACACACACACACACACACACACACACACACACACACACACACACACACACACACACACACACA
>NC_134793.1:45888849-45903849 GCF_046742065.1 Oratosquilla oratoria
GGAACGTATCAGATATGTCGGGCACCCAACCCTACCTCCACCCCCTACCTCTCCACCCCTCCCCGCCCATCCCCCTCCTTCCTTCCCCCTCCCCCCTCCCCCTCCACCCCTCTCCCTTATCCACCCTTTATCCTCGTCCCTTTAACTTCTCGTTTCTGCTTCTTCTCCTCGTTCTACTCTCGGTGGTGAAGAATGGTATTGAAAAAGGGATAGGTGTTTTGAGGTTTATTTAAAGAAATGGCTGTAATAAAACGAAAAAGACAATTAAAGAGACACAAAAGAAGAAACTGTTTTTTTTTTATTCTAAATAAAAAAATTCAGAAATACGATAGGTGATACAAGAATGGTTAGACTAAGAAATGTTGGGGACGAGGCAGAAATGTTTTGTACAAAGAAAATTGCCATATTGGGGTGAAATAGAGTGGAGATGTGGTCTGGATATATTACAAAGATTAAAAACAAAAAAAAAACAAAAAAAAACAAGAGGAGACAAGAGTCTTTCTCAAAGAGTATTTCCCAAAAACTCACAAGAAAACCATGAGACAAAATTCCTAAAAAAAAAGAAAAGAAATAAAAAGGACAAAATTCCACTACCCTTACCCCCTTACCCTCAACCACTCTCCCAAACCTCTCAGAAGGTCGACCAGAATCAGAGGATCTACCCGAATCCCCAGATTTTTTATACCTCACTGCTTTAGATGAAACATTTGTCTTAGGCCACAGAGTTAAGGAGGAATCCAAAGGGATTTGGAACCACAAAAAAAAAAAAAAAAAAAAAATGATAAGATAATAAAATGAAATAAAATGAAATAAAATAAAATGAATAGATAAAACAAAATAAAAAGAAGAGGAAGGAAAATTTAATTAAATAAAAATATATATATATATATGTATAAATATATACATACATACATATATATATATATATATATATATATATATATATATACACACATATATATATGCAGATATATGTATATAGTGTTTATGTGTACAATCAGATAACCAGCTAACATACAGTTGCCTCCATTTGTACGTGCTACAGTTCCTGATACCTTCTCAGGAACCATGATCTTCGTAGATCGTTTGGTTACAAAAGGAAAAGAAAAAGAAAAGGGAGAAGGTGAAGGGAAAAGGAACAGAAGCAAGAAGAAGAGGAGGAGGAAGAGGAGGAGAAGGAGGAGGAGGAAGAGTAGAAGGAGGAAGAGGAGGAAGAGGAGGAGGAGGAGGAGGAGGAGGAGGAGGAGGAGGAGGGATGACCATTTGTTCAACTTGTGGTAATTTTTTTCAGATCTATGAAATCTATGTCTGTTGTCTTCCTCTTCCTCTCTACTTCCTCCTCCTCCTCCTCCTTCTCCTCCTTCTCTTCCTACTCCTCCTCCTACTCCTCCTTCTCTTCTCCCTTATTCTCCGATATTCACTTCACTACAAATCCCCGACTAGAATTATGTGCATCTAAATAGATTAAGAAAAATATATAATAATAATAAAGACAATAATATCAACGGCAGATTAGGTACCGAGACAGCCATGCAAAGACCAATAGGTCTCCTTTTTCTCCGGCTCCTTCCTCTCCTCCTCCTCCTCCTCCTCCTCCTTCTTCTCCTCTTCTACATTCTCCTGCTCGTGCTCCTTCTCCTCCTACCCCTCCTCGTACTCCTCCTCTTCCTCCTCTCCTTCCTTCTCTTCCTCCTCCTCCCCTCCTCCTCTTCTTCCTCCTCCTCCTCCTCTTTGTCCTCCTTCTGCTCTTCCTTCTCTTCTTCCTCCTTCGGCTCCTTCTCCTTCTCCTCCTTCTGTTTTTTCTCCTCCTCCTCGTCTTCCTCTTCCTCCTCCTCCTCCTTCCCCTCCCCACACGTGATCTTTAGTTCATTCTTATTCTTAGTTGAATCTTTATTTTATTCATGAGCGACCGACGACGGTGGCACAGGGCACAGGCATCGAACATGTAATGACGTGACGCGTGACATACTTGGCGATTTTTTTCCTCTGGTGCTAAGGACAGGTCCTTCTATGCAACTAAATCCCAGGAGGGTACTAAGGACTCCTCTCTCTCTCTCTCTCTCTCTCTCTCTCTCTCTCTCTCTCTCTCTCTCTCTCTCTCCAAAGCCGAAAGCCAACCACAAGGAGGAGGTGGCGCTGGTGGTCAGGGTTTGGGGGGGGGGTCCTAACGCAAAAAAATAAAAAAATAAAAAAAATAAACAAATAAATAAAAGGATAATGAGGAATAGAAGTAGGAATAGAAGAAGGAGTAGAAGAGAAGAAGAAGAAGAACAACAACAACAGAAAGATAAAGAGAAGGCACAGAAAGAGAAGATGGAGATGAAGAGTAGAAGGAGAAATAAGGGGAGGGGGGAGAGGAGGAGGAGAATGAGAAGAAAGAGGAGAAAAATGGTGAGAGAAGGAATTAGAAGGAGGAAGAAGTGGAGGAGAAAGAGGAGAAGGAAGAGAAGGAGGAGGACGAGGAGGAGGAAAAGGAGAAGGAGGAGAAGGGAAAGGAGGAGTAGGAGAAGAAGAAGTAGAAGGAGGAAGAGAGGTAAAAGGAGGGCAAAGGGAAGGAGAAGAAGAAGTGGGAGAAGGAGGAGGAGGAGGAGAAGCAAGAGAAGGAGGAGGTCGAGGAGAGGAGTAGAAAGAGGAGGAGGAAGAGAAGGAGGAGGAGAAGGAGGAGGAGGAGAAGGAGGAGGAGGAGAAGGAGGAGGAGAAGGAGGAGGAGAAGGAAAACTAGAAGGAGGAGGAGGAGGAGAAGGAGAACTAGAAAGAGGAGGAGAAGGAGGACGAGGAAGAGGAGAAGGAGGAGAAGGAGGAGGAGAAGGAGGAGGTGAAGGAGGAGGAGAAGGAGAACTAGAAGGAGGAGGAGGAGAAGGAGAAGTACAAAGAGGAAGAGGAGGAAAAGGAGGAGGAGAAGGAGAAGTAGAAGTAGAAGTAGGGGAAGGAGGAGGAGAAGGAGGACTAGAAGGAGAAGGAGAAGTAGAAGGAAGAGGAGAGGTAGAAGGAGGTAAAGTGAAGGAGGATAAGAAGGAGGAGAAGAAGGAGGAGAAGGAGGAGAAATAGTGGAGAAGTTGAATGAGGAATAGAATGAGTTGAAGATGAAGAAGAAGTAGAAAGGAGGAGGAGAAAAAGGAGGAAAAGAAGTAGTAGGAAGAGGAGTAGGTGGTGGAGGAGAAGGAGGAGGAGGAGAAGCAGGAAAAGGTGAAGAAGAAAGAAGAAAGCCAGGGAAGAGAGGAGGAGGCGAAGTAGGAAAAGAAGGAGGAGAAGAGGGAGGAGAAGAGGAGGAAGAAGAAGGAGGAGAAGAAGGAGAAGAATGAGGAAAAGGAGGAGGAGAAGAGGAAAGAAGGAAGGAAACCAGGGAGGACAAGTGGAGGAGGAGGAGCAGGAGGAGGGTGGAAGGACGAGGAGGAGGAGGAGGAGGAGGAGGAGGAGGGGAGGAGGAGGAGGAGGAGGAGGAGGATGAGGAAGAGGAGGAGGAGGAGGAGGAGGAGGATGAGGAGGAGGAGGAGTATGAGGAGGAGGAGGAGGAGGAGGAGGGGAAGAGGAAGAGGAGGAGGAGGAGGAGGGGAGGAGGAAGGGAGGAGGAGGAGGAGGAGGAGGAGGAGACCAAGCCCGTATTCTGTTCGGGCGAAACCCAAAAGCTCCATCCCCTTCAAACCCCCCCGGGGGGGGGGAGAGGGGGGCGTTCCTCGATGCATTTTTAAGGGGAGATGGGGAGAGTTGGGTAGAGTGGGGGGAGAGTGGGAGAGATGGAGAGGGGTAGAGGGGGACAAGGGGGGAGGGGGAGATTGGGAGAGGTGGGTGAGAGGAGGGGCAGAGGGGGAGAGGGGGAGATAAGGAGAGTTGGAGGAAGAGAGGGAGAAGGGGAGAAGGAAGAGAGAATATGGGAAATGGAAGATAGGATAGGGGAGAGGAGAAAGAGGAGAAGAGAGAAGAAAGACGGGAGGAAGGAGAGAGAAAATGAGAAAATGAAGAGAGGAGAGCGGACAAAGGAGAAGAGAGAAAGAGAGGAGGAAGGAGACGGGAGAGAACTTTGGGGTGAGAAGAGATGGGAGAAGGAAGAAAAGAGAGGAGAAAGGAGAGGGGAGAGAGAAGAGAGGGGAGAGGAGAGAGGAAAGAATAGAGAGGAGAAAGTAGAGAGGAAAGAGGAGAGAGGAAGGAGAAAAGAATAGAGAGAAGAGAGGAAACAGGAGAGGAGAGGGGAGAGGAAAGAGGAGAAATGAAAGAAGTGAGAACAGAGAGGAGAGATAAGAGAGGAGGAATGAGAGGAGAGAGGAGAGAGGAGAGAGGGGAAAAGAAAGAAAACAGGTGAAAGAGGGAAGAAGAGAGAAGAGAGAGGAGAGAGGAGAGGGGAAAGGGGAGAGGGGAGAGGGGAGGAGAGGGGAGAGGGGAGAGGGGAGAGAGGAATAAGGAGAGAGGAGAAAAGAGAAATGAGAGAGGAGAGAGGAGAAGGGAGAGGGGAAAGAGGAGAGGGGAGAGGGGAGAGAGGAATAAGAAGAGAGTAGAGAGGAATAAGAGGAGATGATAAAGGAGAGAGGAAAAAGGAGATAGAAGAGAGGAGAGAAGAGAGAGGAGAGATGAGAAAGGAGAGAGGAAAAAAAAGGAGAAGAGAGAAGATAGGAGAGAGGAGAAAGGAGAGAGGAGAGAGAAGAAAGGATAGAGGAGAGAGGAGAGAGGAGAGAGGAGGGAGGAGAGAGGAGAGAGGAGAGAGTGAAGAAAAGAGAAGAGAAGACAAGAGAAGAGAAGAGAAAGGAAGAGAAGGATAAAGAGTCGGGAAATAGTAGGGAAAGGAGAAGAGAAGAGAGGAAAAAAAAGAAGTGAAGAGGAGAAACAGCAGAGCAAAGTAAAAAGAAAGAGTTAAGTGAATTAAGGAAGGGAGAGAGAGCAAGAGGGTACGTTAAAGAGAGAGAAGGAGAGAAAAGGAAGGGAAGAGAAAAAAATAGAGAGGAGAGAAGACGGGAAGATAAAAGAAGAGGGAGTAGGAAGAAGAGGAGGAGGAAGAGAAGGAAGAGAAGGAGGAAAAGGAGGAAGAGAAGGAGGAAAGAGAAAGAGAAAGAAAGAGAAAGAGAGAGAGAAAGAGAAATAGAAAAAGAAAGAGAAAAAAGAGAAGGAGAAGGCGGAGAAGCAAATGGAGGGGGAGAAGGAGGAGGAGGAGAAGGAGAAGGAGGAGGAGGAGGAGGAGGAGGAGGAGGAGGAGGAGGAGGAGTAGGAGGAGTAGGAGGAGGAGTTCAACACTCCCATTGAAGTTCAAGTAAGGTGATTCAAAATGAACAAGAATATTTTCAATACACAATTGAACTACAAGGTCATTGACTCAAAACTCACAGGTACTACCTTCCACGAAAACTACCTAATTCAATTTTCTGTGACTCACTAGTTCTCATTTCTGAGTCATTGCAATCCGATCGATTAAACACTCACAAATCTTCAAACACGGAGCAAGTATTACTTTCACTACTATTTTTGAGCCAATGATTTCGAGGTTCGATAGCTCAAAAACACACATGGGGCTTTATATTCAAAATTCCCGCTTCTGTTTTGTTACAAAAAAAAAAAAAAAAAACATAAAGTGAAAAGTCAGAATTCCACGACTCAAAAACCGTACAAAGAACTTCACGACATATCACAAGTTTCAAGCTGGGTGGCTCACAAACGTACCCAGAAACCTTTGGCTGCTCACAAACATTCCCAGGAGTCTTTGGCTACTAACAATCCCAGGAGGCCTTGGCTACTCACAAACATATTCAAGAAAATTTGGCCATTCACAAGCATATCTAGAGTCCATGGCTGCTCACAAACATACCCAAGAACATTTGGCCACTCACAAACATATTCAGGAGTCCATGGCTGCTCACAAACATACCCCCCAAAATCCTTGGCTGCTCATAATCTTTGGCGGTTCTAAACGACAAAGAAATCTCACCAGACCTCGGGTCTATGTGACACATTTGGTGAGGGTCCACTGCTTTTGTGTCCTCTAACTCGCCGCTAACTTTGCTCTGCCGGACCCAAAGTCTCTTTCAGAAATTTCGATTTTTTTTTTCTTCAAGAATTTTTTTTTTTTTTGGGTGAGGGATTTTTTTTTCCAGAAAAAAATCCTGCAGCTGAGGGGTTTCCTCCCGTCTACACCAAAAAAACTCAACGTTTCTGAACTGTAGTGGGACTATTGTTGGCCCATCTTTATTCGGAGAGACGGTCAAACTATTCCGTTGTGCGATACTGGGGCGGGCTCAACACCGATTCCGTCTGAGTAGAAAGTCTCCGGTGTGGCTGCCGAATATCGGTGACTATCGCCTGCCTCTGGCTCTCCTAACACGGAGGGCAAGGGTGACGGCTTTGGGATCACAGGTAAGAATACTGTAGTATGTAACGGTATTGAAGATCTATTGGCTTGTGACAAATCCAGATTGAAATAAATATAATCAATATATGATAACGACGACGTCGATAACAGCAGCAGCAATAATAATAATGATAATAGTAATAATAATAATGATAGTAATAATAATAATGATAATGATAATAATATAATAATAATGATAATGATAATGATAATAATAATAAAAAAGAAATAATAATAATGATAATAATAATGATAATGATAATAATATCATAATTACTAATAACAATAATAATAATAATGATAACAATAATAATAATGCCAACAATAATGATAATAATAATGATAATAATAATACTAATAATAATAATAATAATAATAATAATATAATAATAATAATAATAATGATAATGATAATGATAATAATAATAATAATAATGATAATAATAATAATAACAATAACAATAATAATAATAATAATAATAATAATAATAATAATAATAATAATAATAATAATAATAATAATAATAATAATAATAATAATAATAATAATAATAACAATAATTGTAATAATTATTATTATTATAACATTAAAAATAGCAATATTATCTTTTTATTTTTGGTGCACTGTTTGGGTAGGGCTACTCTCAACTGAACAGAAATGACTGTCAGTAGATTAAGTTAACTGACAGCACTCGGAAAATATAAACAAAAAAATCCCTCTCTCTGATAAAGTGTTTAACTCGCTGAGCTCTGAAACCTTCAATTATAAAACATGCGACCGACTTGCGGGAGTCTTGTTCGTCGTTGGAGCTTCCGAAGAAGAGAAGCTCTTGTCGGTAATTGCCTTTGTTAGTTCAAAGAGTCGAGATCACCTCTGCGATCAAATTCTCAATGTTTCAAGGGCTGTGCGTGGTGATGGGGGTCCTTAAACTCTTATCGTTTCTTTTTTTTTTTCGTTTTTTTTTTTCGTTTTTTTTTTCAATTTTGGATAACTGTGCAGGGAGGAGAGTGGATTTTATATTTTCTTTTTACCTTTTTTCAATTTCGGTTAACTGGAGACAAGAGAAGAAGGATTTTTTTTTAACTATCTTGATTTTTTATTTATTTTTTATTTTTCATTTTTTTATAATTGTGTAGGGAAAGGAGAAAGTCTATTTTTTTTTTACTTTCTTTGTTTCAATTTTAGACAACAGTGGATTTTTTAAAGACAACTTCATCTCTCACTTTCTAACTTGTCTTCTTCTCCCCTTCACTCTTTCCCCTCTTTCACTCGTTTTTTTTTATTACTTCTCGTAAGCTTCGGGTGACTTCCTCGTCCTCCTCTCCTCCTCACCTCCTCCTCCTCCTCCTTCCCCTCCTCCTCCTCCTCCTCCTCCTCCTCCCTCTCCTTCTCCTCCTCTCCTCTCCTCCGCCTCCTCTTCTCCTCCTCTTCTCTTCTTCTCCATCTCAAACTCTCCTCTTCTCCTCCTCATCCTCTTCTTCTCTTCTCCTCCTCTCCTTTTCCCCCTCCTCTCCTCCTCCTCTTCTCCTCCTTCTCCTCCTTCTCTTCTCCTCTTCTCCTCCTTTCCTTCTCCCCCTTCTCTCCTTCTCCTCTTCTCCTCCTTCTCCTCCTCCTCCTCTTCTCCTCTTCTCCTCCTCTCCTTCTCCCCTCCTCTCCTCCTCCTCCTCCTCCTCTCCTCCTTCTCCTCCTCACCCTTCCTCTTTCTTCTCTTACTCGATCCTCTTCCGCTTTCTCTTCACATCTCCCAACTTTTCACTATTTTCGTCATAAGTTAGGTTAAGTTAGGTCAGTTAAGGTTAGATCGGGGGTTAAGTTAGGATAAATTAGTCCAGTGTAGTTTGGGTATTTCCAATACCAGCTGAAACTTACGAAGTTTCGTTATATATCGACCATCGTTATCGAAGATGGTTTTTTGTTTACATGATCATGTTCCCTTCACCCTGACCTCACCCTTAGTACACCCTTACCCCACCCCCGTCACCAACTTTACCTCTTCACCCTAGCAAATCCACCTACTGTGCTCTCGTCGTTCATTTATGTACAATCAAGTCACCCTTCTGATGGCCTCACCCTTTCGCACCCTTACAATACCACTTCACCTCTTCACCCTTATCATATCCCTTCACCCTAGCCAATCCACCTACTCTACCCTCGTTATTGCTTCATGTATAATCAGGTCACCCTTCTTCTTCTTCTTCACCCTAATGCTTCCGTCGCTCTCTATTTTCTTCAGTTCATAATTTTACATTTTATGTCACCCTTTACACTTACCCAGTCGCTATATGTTGTTTTCATTGCATTTCTCCTCTCTTTTCTTTGCCCTCTCTCCCTCTCTGTCTCTCCCTATTTCCATTCTTTCTTTTCTTTACTCTCATCTTTCTCTACTTTTTTTTTTATCTATATATAGTCTACTATTCCCTCCCTTTCCTCACCTTTTTCCTCTCTCTTCTTTCCTCTCATCCCCTGGCTGTTTTATTACCCTCGATTTGTGATCACCCCTCACCCCTCCCTGTCCCTTTCCTTTTCTCTCTCCCTCTTAATCTCCCTCTCCCCCCCTCTATCTCTCTCTCTCTCTCTCTCTCTCTCTCTCTCTCTCTCTCTCTCTCTCTCTCTCTCTCTCTCTCTCTCTCTCTCTCTCTCTCTCTCCCTCTTCTGACTTGTGTACCTTATTCCATTTTCTTCAATGACACCACTCTTCCCCTTTTCTTTTCCTCTCGACCTAGCCTTCCTTTCTTCTTCCCCTCAACCTCACCCCCCCTCCCTTCTCCCCTCAGCCTAAACATCCCCCCCACCTCTCCCCTAGAAACCAGGCCTGCTTCCTTCTCCTCTGAAATCTGTTCACTTCCCCCCCTTTTCAGAAAGCAACCCACATCTTCCCCCCTCCTGAAACCAGACCCAACCAATTTCCCCTCCTTGAATCGATCATTCTTTTTCTCCTCAAACTAGTCCTCATTTTTTCCCTTCCCTAAAAATAACTCTCGTTTCCCTCTCTCCCTAATACTAAAACTCATTTTCCCCTTCCCTAAATATAGCTCTCATTCTTCCCCCTTCCCTCTAACTTGCCCTCATTTTTCTACTCCCTAAACTAGCCCTCATTTCCCAGCTCCCTAACCTAGCCCTAATTTCCTCTTCTCTAAAACTAGCCCTCATTTTCCTACTATGTGAAACAAGCCTTGCAGCAAATCTGCCTTCCCTCCTCACCTAAATCTCTCTCTTCTTTTCGTCTCTCCCTATCCCCATTCACTCTCTTTCCTCTCTTTCCCTCTTTCTCTTATTCCTCTCTTTTTTCACTCTTCTCCCCTCCACGAGTGGAACTGTCCTTCATATTTCTCCTACATCCATCTTCCTCTCTCCACCTTTATCGTCAATTCTCCAATTCTCCACCTTTTCTGTCCTTCCCCTCTTCCACTTTTTATTACCGTCGTTTCCCTCTTTTGTCCCATATTCCTTCCCGTCAGTCCTCCTATCGGCTCGCATTGCATCTTCCATTTCTTTATTTTCCCTTTCTTTAGCTTTTATTTATTTATCGTTACTTTTCGTTTCTTTCACTTTTCTCTCGTATTTCTTTCCTGTACCCCCGTCCATTCCGTCGTACAGATCTTGATAGTTGCTCTTTTATATTGAGCAGAGTAATACAATAATACAATCGTCTAGTGAGTGGGTAGGTAAAAACCGTGATATGTTTATGGTACACTATTCCAATGCGGTACTTGACTTGGAATTATAAAAAATATTCTTTCCTCCTTGACCACAGCATGAACTCATAAACAAACACACACACACACACACACACACACACACACACACACACACACACACACACACACACACACACACACACACACACACACACACACACACACACACACACACACACACACACACACACACACACACACACACACACACACACACACACACACACACACACACACACACACACACGGCTCGATGGCTCAGTTGGTAGAGTTCCTGGCTGCCTCTACTGTCGTCAGGGTTCGAATCCCGCGCAAGGCTGAAATAATTTCAGTACCTCTGAACTACGAGTCATTACTCCAACTCTCGTGGGCGGAGAGTTGGGGTGTGTGTACGTGTAAGGTCACAGCATTACCCATAGATCGGTCATATATGAACTCTGGGCTCTCTTCCGAAAGGGATATAGCTGTCGATCACGAGTCCAACACGTGATCCAAGGCCGTGGTGAAACTGTGGTGAATCACACAGAGAACTCAGTAGGAGGCGTCCAAGGACCATGACCTTCCAGGCTTCCAGTCAGTCAATCTCAATCCAAAATATAAATAAATGCTTCTCAACTAATGACATAAGAACATAAGAATGGAGTAGACTGCAAGAGACCATAAGGTCTACACTAAACAGTTCCATGTCTATTACCACCTATCACCTCCATTCATAAGGTTATCTGACCTTCTCTTAAAATTACCAGTAGTTTAAGCGTTCACTGCATGGTTACTAAGTCTATGTTACTAAGTCTGTGACTTGAACACAAATGAAACCATATTGTGTTTTTTCAGCTGAAGTTTTCTTAATTGATAGATTTGCTTTTACTTCTTCGTAAATCAAAATTTTAATAAATAATCTATTCTTTCATTTCCTTCAGTAAAATCATCATTGATATCTCCCAGCTTGGGGTGTGGTGATGGTGATAGTAGTTTTGATAATGGTGGTGATGGTTGTGGTAAAACCTCTGGTAGAAGGTGTGGTGAAAATGGTGGTGATAGTGATGAAAAAGGGTTATGGTAAAAATCGAATCTAAAGTGATGGTATCTGTGGTGTAAGTGATGAAAGTGATGACAAAAAAGGTGGTAATGGTGAAATGGGTGGCAGTGATAATGTTAGCAAATATGATCGTGGCGGTGGTGTAAGTGGTGAAAATGGTTGTGCTAGGAATGGTGATAGTGGTGATAGTGGTGAAAAGAGTGGTAGTAAAAACATGATGGTAGCGGTGGTGTAAATGGTAAAGGGGTGGGGGGAAATAGTGGTGAAACTGGTGGTGTTGCTAAAAATGGGAGTGGTGAAAATGGGTGTGGTGAAAATGATGGTGGTGAAAGTAATTATGAAAATGGTGTTATAAGTAACGAGTAATGGTGATAGAAGTGGTATAGAAGGTGGTGGTGGTGGTTACATCGCTGGTGAAAATAGGAGTGAAAATGTCGATGGTGTTGGTGAAAATGATAATGGTGGTGAAATTGGTGATGAGAGTGATAATGGAAGTAATAAAGAAACCAGTGGAGGTGGTGATGGGGCTTTTAATGACAGTAGTGATGTGGTGATAGTGGTGGTGGTGATAGAGACAGTGGTGATAGCGGTAATGGTAAAAGTAGTGGTTGTGATAGTGATGTTGGTGATAGGGACAGTGGTGATAGCGGTAATGGTAATATTGTTGGTGGTGATAATGGTGGTGGTTATAGTGGTGGTGGTGACAATGGTGGTGGTGAGAGTGGTGGTGGTGAAAGTGAAAGTGGTGACACTGGTGGCGGTGATAGTGGTGGCGGTGATAGTGGTGGTGGTGATAGTGGTGGTTGTGATGGTGGTGGTGGTGATAGTGGTGGTGGTGATAGTTGTGGTGGTGATAATGGTGGTGGTGGTGATAATGGTAGTGGTGTTGACAGTGTAGGTGGTGATGGTGGTGGTGAGAATGGTGATGGTGAGAGTGATGGTTGTGACACTGGTTGTGGTGATAGTGGTGATGGTGACAGTAGTGGTGGTGACAGTAGTGGTGGTGAAAGTAGTGGTGGTGAGAGTGGTGGTGGTGACACTGGTGGTGATGACCGTGGTGATAGAGGTGGTGGTGATAGTGGTGGTGATACTAGTGGTTTCGCCATGTAGTCAAGAGGTCCCTTCTCTCTTCCTTTTGTTCAACATTTTCTCTTCTATTTCCTAATTTATTTTTTTTTCTAATTTCGAATTACAATTTTTCCTTCCCTTCCTTTGGCGATGAGTGTGTCGCCTTTTTTTACTCTCTACTCGAATTCTCCTTTTTTCTCTCCTCTTTTTTCCTCTGCTCTTTTTTTCTCTCTTCCAATTCGTCGAGCAGGAGCTCTCCCTCATTCTCTCATTTTCTCACATCGAGAAAATCTCTCATTTCACGAATTAGTGAAATTTTCCTTTCTGAAGTCTTTTAGGCCTTCCTCTTTCTCTGATCTAGTTGCTCATTCAGGAAAATGAAAATAAGGGAGACTGCAAGAGACCATAGGTCTACGCTAGGCAGTTCCATGTCCATTACCACCTATCATTCCTATCCATAAAGTTATCTAATATTCTTTTAAAACAACTAATAGTTTCATCGCTCACTATATGGTTAGTAAGTGTATTCCATTCGTTAACCACCCGGTTGGTAAACCCGTTAAAACAAGATCTATCCTGCTGTCTTAATATGATGTCCTTGCATGTATCACCCTTGTTAAATCCTTTGACCCATTTCTTAACCTTTATTTATTCTCAAGCTCATTTCCTTTGTCTACCCTTCCCTGTCGCATTGACTTCATTTTCCTAAATGCCCCCTTGCCCATTGCCCCCTTGCCCCCTATCTTACTCCTGAGTTTCTCCTTGATCCAATCTCATTGCCCCTTTGTCTGTTGGCCCTGCCTCTCTTGCCCCTCCCATCCATTTCTACCTTTCCTCTTTGCCCTGGTGGTTTTGCATCTCGCCTGCCTTTCCCAGTTATATCATCTTTCTTTCCTTAAACTATCTCTACTGCCCTTCGTCCTATTTTTAGTACCCGATTACTGTTGTTTCTTTTCTTAACAGGTTATCACGCTGGAATATTTTTTCTCTAATCTTCGATTGATCGGAGGTGCCGCTCACAACCAGAACTTTTTTTTTTTCGCAACAGTTTCATGTTGAGTGACATTTGATTTGCTAGAGAACAGTAATTTTCCTCCAGAATTTCGGGTTCCACTCCGAAAGCCACGGGCTTCAACTTCAACTTCAACTGCTTCAACTGTCGGAGGAAAATAGCCCAGTGTGATATCGCCTTTAGTGTCTCATACCCATTTACCTATCAGTCACTGTTGCCCCTTGGTAGCTCTCCCTATTGCCCCAGTGATACGTTGTCCCTCTATTCTCACTGTTGCAATCTGCCCCTGACTGTCTGTTGTCCCTTACTAGCCTCTTCCCTGGCCGTCTTTCCCTTCTTCTTCCTTTCGTCCCTTCTTCCCGTCTTCTCCTTTCTCCTGTTATCGGATTTGTTTCACCTCTCCTGCTTTCCACCGTTTCTCTAATTGATTTCCCTCCTTTGGGATTGTTGCTCTCCTTGCCTCCTTTGATGTCTCATCGCTGAAGGAGGAGGAAGAGGAGTTGGAGGAGGAGGAGGAGGAGGAGGAGGAAGAGGAGTTGGAGGAGGAGGAAGAGGAGGCGGAGAGGGAAGAAGCAGAAGAATTAGGAGGGTGAGGAAAAGGAGAGCAGGAGAATGAAGAGAAGAAAGAGGAGGAGGAGAAAGAGGAGGAAAGAGAAAGAGGAGGAAGAGAAGGAGGAGAAAGAGAATGAGGAAGAGGACCATCGACAGCAGCCCGAATAGGAGAATGAGCAAGAAGAGAGGAGGAGGAAGAAAAAGAGCAAAAGGTGGAGGAGGAAGAGAAAAAGAGAGATTGGAAGGACAGAGCATGAAGTGAAGGTAACAGAGCGGAGGGAAGAGAGAGAGAGAGAGAGAGAGAGAGAGAGAGAGAGAGAGAGAGAGAGAGAGAGAGAGAGAGAGAGAGAGAGAGAGAGAGAGAGAGAGAGAGAGAGAGAGAGAGAGAGAGAGAGAGAGAGAGAGAGAGAGAGAGAGAGAGACAGAACACTCATTTACAAATACATGTCTTTAAATGCATACATATCTTATGATGTGTGCGTATGATCTAGGATGTGAGCATAATGTACGTACATGTACATGTGCGTAAGTGTGCTTGTTTTTGATTGCTTATGTGTTTCGCTAAGTGGCGAGTAGAGGCATTATTCCTGATGGAAAATAGACGTCTCTATTTCCATCTAAAAAATAAGAAATTGTCTAATATATTACTAGATGCTTGGTAATGTGTCCTACGTGTTAATAAAACTCTTAGCTAGACATTTTGAGCTCTTGAGTTCAAAGTTAGGACGATTTTTTTTTTTTTAATAATTTCTTAGTTAAAATGTACAGCATAATTTACTGAAACTCCAAGTCACTATGATGGCCATCGAATGGTGAGTGGCCTCTACATGGGCCAAAAGGTCTCTTGCTTCCAGGACTAAGAGTTGGTGAAAAATTGAATAAAATTGCCTGATTTGACTTCATTCTCCCTCAACTTTTCAATTCTATTCTTAATTCTCCTCCTCTTCCTCCTCCTCCTCCTCCTTCATTTTCTTCTTCTTCCCCTTACCTTCTTTCTCCTTTTCGCCCTCTTCCTCCTGTCACATCTTACTCCTCTTCCTCTTCTTCTTCACCCAATCTCCTCCTCCTCCTCCACTTCCATGTCTTCCTCATTTTATTTCTCCTCTGCTGTACCTCCTTCTTTCCCTCTTCCTCCTCTTTCTGTTTTTTTTTTTTTTGTACTTTTCTCCCTCTTCCCAGGATGAGGTAGCAACTGTCTAAGTTTTATACGGTCGGTATTTTAGTGATTTTAGTGACACCCCTATGGACCAGAGTCGCGTAAATTTCTTTTATGACCGGGTATTAAATTCTAAGGGGAAAAAA
>NC_134793.1:45913849-45923849 GCF_046742065.1 Oratosquilla oratoria
TTACAACATGGTTAGACATACAAATTAATAAAGAAAACAAAGAAAAAAATTAAGATCAAAATTTAAGACAAAAACATATATAAACACATACATATGCACACTCATATACAAATACACACGCACACACACACACACACACACACACACACACACACACACACACACACACACACACACACACACACACACACACACACACACACACACACACACACACACACACACACACACACACACACACACACAAACATAAGAAAAAACGAAAATCTCGACAACAGAAATAAATGACAGAGTCCGCAAGTAACGGCAAAACACACTTATGATCCAACTAAACGACGGTACTTACGTTCCCATATAAGTGATCACTCCCATTTCCATAATCGGAAAATCTTTGTATGAGGATACCTGACGGGGTACTAGTGTCTGTGACAGGATCATCCAATGGAAGCTAAGTGGGGCTTATTCATGACGTCATGTCGCTTGGACGTGAAGTCATGTCGACTCGAAGGGAAATCGCAAGGGATTGTGGATAGCTTTTTGTTTGCTAACACATTAATTTGATCTATTTAACAGAATGAACGGTAGCCAGTCTTCAGTACATGTTTTATATATTCTATTTTGAGGGCTTCTTTGCACCTTAATAAGGATGGCCCTGGGAATACACTAGTAAAATCATTATCACTCGAGTAATTTGAAATTGTACTGGACTGTTTATTTTCATTCCAGGAATATTTGTTTGGGTGAATGAAATCGTCTGAAAGATCCCTATAGAGGAAACTGGAACTAATATTTACAACATGTAACATATGGGCAAAAAAGAGGGACATTGGAATGGGGGGAAGAGTGTATAGGGGAGCTAAAACTGTGGTATGTAGCGAAAACATGTGGTGGGGAGGGATTCATGAGCGAAAGCTAACGGAAAAGAAAAACGTATAATTATCGGTGATAAATTCTTTCGACTGTCAGTTTTATCTATTAATCTGGTGGCACTCTTTATCAATTTGATTCTATCTGACGACAGGCATTTTCTTCTTTCGATCAAGACATAATAAGATTTATGATGTGAAAGGGTTTCAACTCTAGATATAAAAAACGGTTTCGGGAGGGAGGGTGGGAGGGGGAAGGTGGAACTAAGGCGACAATGCTTCAGACGCATATCAGGGTTGGATAGTTGAAACAAAATGTCTCGCAGGATGTGCATATTATGCTAGGATGGAGGACGAGGGAGGGAGTGGGAGGTTATGTGATTATTCATTATCACTTAACCACTTTACTAAGGTGACAGACTTCACCTATTTCATTCTTTCTAATGTCAGGCAATTCTCATCAGATACGGTAGACACCATGACTGCAAAGAGGGTAAGTGATATACATCTACCTTAGTGATAAACAAGTGATGGAGCAGATATTATCTAACTTTCTAGATTTCTAGGGAGTACTGGGGATAGTGATTGGCAGGCTGGGAAGGGTAAGATTTATTGGGGGTGGGGGGACAGGGAAATGCGTTCGTATATGGCGGCGGGAAGAAATCCACTAACTCTCCGTTGCTCTCCTTTTCAAGTATAAAACTAATCAGTGTCATATGTTGGAGAAACGGGCAAGCACAAAACTTGGCTTATAGCAAGATCAGACGCGCATATATATATACATATATATATATATATATATATATATATATATATATATATATATATATATATATATATATATATATATATGTATATATATATATATGTGATCACAATACTAAAATTCCATATACTATAATCTGGACTTTATTCTTTTTTCTGTTTTCTTTTGACTGAAGACTTATCACAAAATCTAAACCCTAAAATATAATATGAACTGATTGCAGAGGGTGATTAATAATAAAAAAAAAATCTTCAGAATTAAGAACAAACCAGGGTGAAGCAGAGAACACTAAATTTCTCAGCGTCTATTGAACCTCAACGAGTTCTGAAAGCTTTCTTTTCAGGAGAAGACCATTCACGTCACACTAATGGCTGAGGTCAACATCGATGACGAAATAAGGTCACACAAATCGCCATCCAACTTACCTGGGTCTTACGGTAGACGACAACATTCATAACATACTTGTTTACGAGCCAATTTGGATTCCATCAAAGACTTACCGGTCCATTTTTTTTTTTTTTTGGGCTAGAGAACAGACACAAGGAGAGGTCAGAAATGGTCAAGAGATTATGAAAAAGAAGTCCTGGACACATAAATATCGTCCGTAGATCGTACTCGACAATAGGAAGCTGATAGTCAGAATTGGTAAACAATTCAAGTCCATTTTTAAGAGAGGGAATTGGTTACTTGACATTAAGTTGTTAAGTTACTTTGTCACATGTCATATATAGGTTCCTGTTCGCAAAAGCTAGGCATGTCAAAGATTATAAATCTATGCAAATAAGTTCATGAGGAAAATAATACATTCTCCAAGCGCTGTAATACTTACACACACCCAGTCATTTACACATGTAACCCGTAAAGTCTTAGCTCGTACAGAAATTGATACACAATCCGAGAAAAAATATTTGTATATAAAACAGACCAAGCGGACATATATACAAGAAAATACATGCACACTCAAGCACTCGCACACGCACACACACGCACGCACGGTGTGAGTGCGTATGTACTTTATGGAAGCGTAAGTACTAATTATTCGTACCATCGCTAAAATGACGAACTTTTTTGCATATACAGAACAGACATGTGCAGCATTATTAATTTAGATTTCTATGACGTATATCTCAAGTTCAATTTCTTCGTTTAGCTAGTATATTATTTCAGTAATCTAGTTTTATTTAGAAATAAAAACACTAATTAACTTTTTGGTGTGATGGACTTTGATCAATCTTATAAAAATTCAGCATCTCTTGGCCAGTATAAAGTTATTTCACCAGTAACCAAAGAATATATTTTGGAAACAAAGTTTCATGATATATGATGAAATATACAATGCTAGTAATGGCAGTTATATAGTCATAAAACTTTATGGAATTATAGGAAACTATAGGTGTCGATGTGTCTGTTCCCTGCCTTTTACATGCAGCTAAAGTAATTCTAGAAATATTAAGGACTAAAAGACGTAGACACGTGGAGTATATTTACTCCCAACATCGATACTTCTTTAACACGGGAAGGAGTCTGTCTTCTCTTCGGTTTCCTCAACGAGAAAACTGATCTCGAAGATAAATTTCTTTTTTCTGTCATTAATGTTCTCGACTTCCTTATCCCATAGGCGTTTGGTAAAGAAGCATCAACGTGTAATGTAAATAAAAGAGAGAAGAAGAGAAAGGACGGCTCTCTTGGGTCAGGGAGAGTTATCATCACGGTGTGCACTGCGTGCGACAACTAAACCCATCTGTCGCAGCGACGACATAAAGGAGGAAATGATTTCTTACACAGGACCCAAGAGAAGAGTCGTCCCTCTTCTTTGTAATCTTACCAACACATGGGTTGACATCAAGTAGGCGATTAAGGAGTTCGCTATACAATGTTCTCACACTGGCCTCTTGAATGATAAAGAAAGAAAATACGGTTCCGCTCTTTGGTCATATGGTCTGCGGGGGGATCATCTGAGAGAACATGACAGCCAAGTGAGCTATGATCCGATTTGACTACATAGTTGGCTTCAGTGACTTGCGGCCAACAGAGACCACAGCTCCGAGTTACGTGAAAACGCCAAGGTTTAAAGAAGAGCCCACAATAGCCAACTCCATTATCAACGCTACTAACAACACTGTTCTCCTAGGCCTCCTTATTTGATGAAGACGAGGAAGGTCGAGGGGGAGTGGATGGCTGGAATTCTTGGGTACTGGATGGTTGGGGGGAGGTGTTGGTGGTCTCGAGGACATGAGGGACTGTAACCGGTTATCGGAACGGAAAAGAAGGAAAAGGAAGAGGATAGGAAGAGGAGAGTCGGGGTGGCGGGATGGAAGGGAGAGGTGATAGGGAGGGGAAGAAAGAGGACGAGGAAATGGAGATGGCGTTGGTGGAGGCGGTTGGAGACTTGGGAGGGAGAGATGGCTCGGATCACGCCTTACCTTATACTCCGTAACACTTTGCCCTGATTGGTGATTCTGAGCATCTCATTAGAGGTGGTAGCCATATGAAAATAGGACTTCTTCTCGTTGGCAAAAAAGGTGTCTGGAACCCAAATTTTCTGTAGATACTCTGAGCCGACTGTTAGCTCGTCTAGGTCCGATTTGGGTGGGAACGAAAGACGAGGATCTGTCCAGTGTTGTCGGAAATAAAAGTCGAGTGTGAAATCCTGGAGAAGCGGAGAGAAAGACAAAGCCAGTGTAAGCAACTCGGGAATGGGCAAGAGTCAAAAAAAAAAAAAAAAAAAAAAAAAAAAAAAAAAAAAAAAAAAAGGAGTGTTATTATTTGACTCTTTGACTGACTGACAGACTGACTGACTGACTACTACGAGAGGGAGAACTGGATGGTAACTGTTGGTCGGAGATAGTAGTAGTAAGTCTGCATGGCTAGTCAGTCAATGAACAAACAAAACTTAAGAGATCATACAACTTGTTCACCATTGGCATGCATGCACACTCACAAGCACAATTTCTATCACACGTAGATTCTCCATCTCCCAGGGGAGACAAGGAATTTATAGAACAGAGAAGGGAAGAAGTCTCATTATTACATATTATTTCTCTCGGCAGCTCTGGTGGCGAGAGAAGTGTATGAGAAATGATAAATTTGAGGTGAGGTTATATTAGAAAAAAAAAAGCTGCGGCGGTGGTGGTGGTGGTGGCGTGTGTGGTGGGGAAGAAAGGAGAAGGAAGACCGGATTTCGGTACAGAAGACAGAAGGAGGAAGACTGGATATTCGCGCACTTTCACACAGTTATTCACGTGCTGGTACAGAAGTAGAGAAGATCGTATTTTGCTTGAAGCGATGGCGGCTGCTGCAGTGGTGTTGGTGGTGGTAGTGGTGATAGTAGTAGTAGTAGTAGTAGTAGTAGTAGTAGTGGTGGTGGTAATGATAGTAGTGGTAGCAGAAACAGTGTTAGCAGAGGTAGTGGCACAACTAGTAAACTAGCAGTAGTAGTAGTAGTAGTGGCACGACTATTAGTGGTATAACTAATGGTAGTGGTTGTGGAAGTGGTCACGCTAATGGTCTTAAATCCTATGGTATGGTTCTTAGAGGAAAAATGGAAGAAAAAAAAAAGAATAAACATACTCGGAGAGGAGAAGGGTAGAGAAGTGTTGATGATGAGGGAAGGTAGAAATGGAAGGATATATTGAAGGATATATATATATATATATGCATGCGGTATGTGTGGATAGGCAAATGTAGATAGGCAGATACATAATGCAGTGAGAAATAGTATGAAAGATCAGGATGATCTAGGAGGAGGAGGAGGAGGAGGAGGAGGAGGAAAAGGATAAGGAAGAGGAAGAAGAAGAGGAGGAGGAAGAGTACGTGGGGAAAAAGAGTAGATACCTAAGGCATCGATATGACACCGCTGATGAAACTGGATAATTGAATGAATGAATTATCTAAACAGAGCCATTATATCTTTCAATGATGGAAGACGAGAGTGTTTGAGAGTGAATGGTGATCTCATTGTGGGCTGTAGTGATCTGTAATGACATTCAGAGTACTATGTGCGATCTTCGGATATCAGTTACGTGGCACTGTGTGTTTATGGCCAATAGCTAGTTAGTACAAACTAATTGAACTGGTTTTAGTTATTATGTTGATTGTATTGGGATCTTAGGTATATATATATATATATATATACATATATATATATATATATATATATATATATATATATATATATATATATATATAAAGAGTACATATATTGAAAGAATAGGGAGGGAGGGAGGAGGGGTTAGAAGGGAGAAAGTGGGACGGGAGGGGGAGAATGTGTATATGGGGGGAGGGGGAGAGGGGAGAGGGGGGAGTAGTCTATTCCTTTTCAACACTAACAAAACAAAACAAAACACGTAAGTAGCTGAAGAGAGCTACGAAAAAAACAACTAAAAACATTGCGTCCACGAACAGAAGCAGAATGGATTAATTCATTACGTCATTACAGATCCGAAAATTGAATCCAAATGGAGATTGAAAACTGGGGTCTGCGAGTGGGCGTGTGGGTGGGTGTGGGTTCCCGGCAGGACAGGTGGGGGTGGGGGGGAGGGGCACAATTGTCCTGGTTCTTGCACGTGGCAGCTAAGGAGAACAACAATAGCGAAGAACGGGAGAAAACGGAGGAATAAATTGGTCCAACTATGGAGCGAAAGACACGAAGACTCGGTCACTAGAAGAGGTAATTGAATTAAAAGATAAACAGTAGTAATGATGAGGGAGGTGACATTTGTAGTAGATGTAGTAGGACAAGTAATAATAGTTGAGGAGTGTCTCAAGAAATACAAAGAAAAACATGAGCTAAGGAATGTCAGAACATTATTTGAAATGAACGAGGATATACAAGAGTTACAGGGAAAAGATGTAAAGAAGGAGGAGGGAGAGTAGAAGGAGGAGCAATGGAGGGAGGAGGAAGAGTAGGAGTAGAAGGAGGGATAGAGGGAGGAGGAAGAGTAGGAGGAGGGGGAGTAGGAGTAGGGTGAGAAGGAAGAGGTATGAGGAAAAGTTAGAATACAGAGGGTTTGTGTAAGCTGAGCTTAATGGACCTTTTCAAGGTGTTAAACGTATCAATAGACCCGAGACGTATTTGGGTGATTAGGGTAGAAATAATGTACTCTAGTGTTTCTGTCCATCCTGTCTGCATATGACTGAAATGAATAGATGGATGGATAGAAAAATGGATGAGCGTTTGCTGCGTGAAGTTTTAATAATGGTAGTGGGTCTAGAGTGTTCTAGAGACATGATTCTAGAGTTTGCAGATAGTGTCTGTTCTAACCAAGCTTGGAAGTCCCCGTAATGAGAGAAGTGTTCTGGAGTTCTGGAAGGTTCTGGAAATATAGAGCAAGTGACTTTGGAAACTCGTGTACATTGAGTACATAGTGATGGCAATAATAAGTTCTATGATACTTGAGGAAATATACTGATATGCTGAATCGTACGTGCTGGTTGGTTTTACTTCCGAGCCAAACAAAGGAACACAGTGTACAGAAAGTACTGACAGCAAAATACATTTATTTTTATTTTTGATTATTATTTCTTTTGTTCTTAGAATATGTTCTTGTCGCAGCGTCACTTAATGCAGTCGGTCGAGTCCAGAATATATAAATTTTCCTTTTTGGCTGAAGCAAAGGATCTTTTTTTCGTCCGCAGAGATGTTGTGAGTAAAGAGGAAAATCCAAATATATCAAATCAACAGTAATATATATATATATATATATATATATATATATATATATATATATATATATATATATATATATATATATATATGTAATGATCATCTTTTCAGGTGATTTAACCTAGGGGGCACCCTGTCAAACGTGTGAAAGGTTTCGTGTGAAAGTCTTGTGCAGAAAGTAGACTTCGTGAGTATTTCTCTGGAAGGTCTTTCATCAACATTCTTCTCTCTCCTTCTTCTCCCCCCTTTTGGGAGAAGTCGTATGTGGCTCTCAGGGACAGGAAGAGGAAATCTCATGACGACTTTGATATGTCTTCCTGTCGAGGAAGCTTTGCAGTCGTCTTCGGCACGAGGTAATGACTCCAATCGCCTCTAGGGATACTATTGCAGGGATTCCTTCAGCCTCGTATGATAAATGCAAAGGAGGTAAGAGGGATGACGGAGAGGGAAGAAGGGAGGAGGGAAGAGAAAGGGGGAATAGGGGAGGGAGGAAGGGAGGAGGACGAAGAAGTGAGGATGGAGAGGAGAGGAAGGAGAAGTCAGGAAAATGGGTGGAGGAAGAAGGAGGATGGAGGAGATGAACAAAGAAGAGGAGGAGGAAGAGGAGGAAGAGGTGGAGGAAGAGGAGAAGGAGGAGAAAGAGGAGGAGGAGGAAGAGGAGGAGGACGAGGAGAAGGAGGAGGAGGAGGAGAAGGAGGAGGAGGAGAAGGAGGAGGAGGAGGAGGAGGCCTATTATATCAGGAGCCAACTTTCTTCTCCCTCAGTCATTAATCAGGAGGGAGCCTCGCTCTAACATGAGGATCATCAATCTGTGTACAGGTGCTGCTGTTGGAGGGAGTCGGTGTTTAAGTTGGTGATGATAGTGGTGACGCTGGTGGTGAAGGGTGTTGGTAGGTTTGCTGGTGATGAAGAGGTTGGTGATAGTGGTGGTAATGATGGTGGTGGTGGAGATTGGGATGATGAGGATATTGATGATTGTTTCAATGGTGTCAGCAAGACTTGATGACCGAGTTTAACTAAGGAATATAGTGATGTAAAACTGTGACGTCATCATATGGCTTGTGACCTCAAATGACGTCATAATCGATTGATGACGTCATAAAATTACGATGAAGGGGAAGTTAGCTATAAAAAGGTGTAAAAGTGTTTATAAACGGGTTATCATAAGCATCAAATTTGTAACAATGATAATGATAATGATAATGGCAGTGATAATTATGTTAACGATAATAATGAAGGCGTTATTATAACCCTAAAAACGGATAAAAGATAAGTAGATAACAGGTGATTGAACACAGTTAAATCTTTGTCATTTTATATGACACGCTGATGATATAATCTGTGTCCAAACAACGTGTCGAATGAGCTTCACTGTGTCAGGGCGCTGCCAGAAGGTATCAAATATTCGTCATATTTTCAGAAAATTTCTATCATTCTCAGATAACATAAAATCAGTTGATTAGCGAGGAAAATAACCCTATGAAAAACATCAACCTGCTGAAGAGGCTACCAAGTCTGTCACGAATGTTCAGGTTCTCGTCAGTGTTTTGTGAATAGTCTAGTCACTACGTTCGACTCTTGTTTATCCTCGTAAGTCAGTTGATCGTCAGATCTTGTTTTGCTAGAACACAGGGTGTCGGTACGGGGCTGGGAAAGTCCGCAATGAGATCAGCTTTGTGAACGAAAAGAAATAGCTGTCAGTAGTTTTCGAAATAATGTATATATATATATATATATATATATATATATATATATATATTATATATATATATATATATATATATATATATATATATATATATATATATATATATATATACTGAGACATTATGATAATTTTACGTAATCGGTGAAGAATAGCCACGGGCTAAGATGTATGTCTTTCTTTGCCACCTTCCTCATAAATAATGATATATTTTTCTATAGACATATTTTCATGACCAACCGTTTTAGAAGCATATTTCCTCGTTTGCTGGACTTACCAATATCTTAGGATGAGTTCACTTCCTACAAACTCGTCTCTTCTGGGAGCAAGCTTGGTTAGGGACCAGACTTACCGCGATAGAGAAAGTGATATATATATATATATATATATATATATATATATATATATATATATATATATATATATATATATATATATATATATATATATATATATATATATATATATATATTATATATGTATATATATATATATATATATATATATATGTATATACATATATATATATATATATATATATATATATATATAGAGAGAGAGAGAGAGAGATAGAGAGAGAGGAGTGAGTTGTAGAGATCCTACTAATTTGTTTGAAGATCTGAAACAGGGTGATAATGCTGGTGATATTGGTTGTGATGGTGGTGGTGATACTGGTGGTGGTATTAGTAGTGATTACGATAGTGGTGATATTACCGATTGTGATGATGGTGGTGGTGCTGCTGGTGGCAGTGGGGGTGATGGTAGTGGTGGTGGTGGAGATACCGTATTTTCATTCCCATATAATCTATATTCTATACATACTGTACAATGTTGTGTAGGCGTCGGTACATAAAAAAGGATCAAATACTGTATAGCTTGGTGTGATAGGAGGGGAGATAGAGAGTTAATAGAGAAAAAAAGAAAACATGTTAGTGAATTCCAGAACAAAACGATTAGATTTGGTTTGATTTGAGGTGTGAAAATACATATGTAATAAA
>NC_134793.1:45928849-45938849 GCF_046742065.1 Oratosquilla oratoria
AGAGAGAGAGAGAGAGAGAGAGAGATAGAGGTTGGATGTGAGGGCATTCGTCAGCTGATGACCTCAATTGCCATACAGCATTGTATAGATGACGTTGTGACAAACTCTGGATGACTGTATTCGCCAGAAGAACAGACATTATCATGAAGAGACTAAGGTCAATCCTTCGGTCGTTTGAGGCCATCGTTTGACGTTTGCCAAAACAAAGTCTAAAACGTTTTGTTTATGGTACTGGAGAGAAACTGCGTTGGAGTATTGGAGGGAATGTTGGAGAGAGTGTGGGGGAGAACAAGGGAGAAAGGATGATGAGGGAGGAGTTGTTGGAGATATACAGGAGGATCTTCTATGCTCCAAGCTATCAAGGTTCAGACACGCTAGTGCATGGTTGCCCCAACCTGCTCGACACAGTAAGATGCGTGGTTTGATCTAACTGAAGACAGAGGGTTTTATTCACCCGATGAAGACCTTGTTCGATCCTAATTCCACCTCCTCAGAAGAATAAAAATCTCCTGAGATTAACCAGAAAAAATTAATAAAATACGTCACTTTGTTGAAAAGGTGAAGGTGTCATTCTGTGCTAAAATTTTCAACCATCATTTGGGTCGATGAAAAACCAAATTTGCAGACTTCTCCATTAGTTGGAAGACTTCTTGGTGAACGAAATGATATGGTCCTTGACGTAGCATCATGTACGAGGCATTCCATCTGGTAATAGCTTTATTAATACTAGGAGAACAGAACACCCTTGAACTGAATCCAATCCTTTGGCTCAAGTCAGAAGAAAGTCTCTAACATATGTTCCCGTACCGAAGGTGATAAAGTATTGAAGTGGGACTTGAGGATGGATTTAGACGCTCTTAAATGTCTTTTATAAAGTTGCTCTCCGGCATTCCAGGACTGAGTTCATAATTGAGTTCAGAGAAGTTCTTGGGTATTTTGTGGTTTTTGAAGAGATAGTCCCTGAAGAACATATCGATCCCATGCATTTCTTTTCATTTTATTCGATTACTATTATTATTATTTTTTTTTAACTTTCTAACAAGCACCTGGCTTCGCCAGCCACGACTGCGCCGTGGGTGTTTGGCCTGCGACGCTGCTCGCTTCGCTTCGCTCGCGGGGCGCTTCGCACCTGGGCTACGCCCAGTTTTACCCGACAAAGTAATGCTTCATAAAGCCTTCAGAAACACTGTCTTCAATTTGTCCATCAAAAAGTTCAAGACTCAAATATTTCATCGGAATATTGAAAATCTTTGATGTTTCGTAGAGAATCATTGAACTTAATCACCTTTCGATGAAATTCCCGCACAGATTCCTTAACACAAAATTTTTTGACAGCCTGGTATAAGCTTGGAAAAGTTTGGGCATGTTCATTCCGTAGTCGGCAACTCAAACTCTTATAATTTTGTAAAGCGGCTTTTGAAATTTTCCGAGTACCTGTAACCCACTTCCAAAAAGGACTTTGACGCTTCTTTTTGTCGGCTTCGGTTTCTAAAGGCATTGTTCCTGGTGATCTAATCGTAAGATTTGTTACCCTCCTTTTTTACCGGTTAAAACTTTTATTAAACGCGTGTCCCTTTTTGCCGGTTCAGTGGGGGACAAACATACACCCGGGTTTATTAAAAGACAGCCGGGAGTCATTTTTTTTTTTAGTTATTCTTAGATATATGGATCTTCTTAGTGTCACATTCGGCGCGATATTTTCTTCAAGGATAGGAGCAATGCGACTGGTTGCGGCGTCGCAGGCAACTGGTTGCGTTGGTGTGCGAGCTACCTTATGTCTTCAAGATGAAGAGTTTTCCTGAATGCAATTACCTCCAGGGAAGGTGAGGAGCCTACGCCAGGAGGCGCGCAGGTGCTGCCGAAGCCGTCACCTTTGGCCTCTCATGTACTTGGACTGTTAGGTCAGGTTACTAACAGTCACTGCCTGGAATCAGAGAAGTGCCCGGGATTCGAACCCACAACTGAGCGGACGCGAGGCCAGCACGCTTCCGTCTACGCCATCAGCGGGGATTTTGGAATTAAGAAATCGGGTGGGGAACTGGAATCCCACAAGGTAAAAAGCAGGGTCGGATTTAGTCATCAGGGCAGAAGTAAGAGGGCTCTTGCGTTCTTCAAGACGCTTCCGAGGTGGCCAGGTGGAGACCGTCTTGAACTCATGAGCAGGTGGTCAAGAGTTCGAGTGTCAGGCTGCGTTGGTTTCCAACAGCTCTGGCCAGACGGGGAGGCGACCCATCGTCGGTTTAAAAAACCCAGTGGTTTGCTGCAATTAACAGGGTTTTGTCCTACCAGGGGTTTCTCACTTCTCACACGACAATTTTATTCGATTAATCTGTAACCTTTGGTTGATATATACCTTGTATATGTGTTTGAAATGTTTCGGGGATGCAGCCAAGAAGTTCATGGTCAAACTAGATAATGAAAGAATATTCGTTTCTTTCTCAATAGCATTCAGGATACTGAAACAATTGTGTTTCTCATTTCAGAGCAAAGAAACTAAATCTGAAGAGGTCTGCCTCAGTAGGTCTGTGATTTCTCTTCATTAGGATCCTGTAACTCGTTTTGAGTTTGTCTTCAGGTAAGACCAGGTATTTGATTGAGGATAGGTCTTCAAGTAAAATAAATGACTAAGGAATGGAAGGTTAGGAGGGGTTACGTGGAAAGGATGGGTGAATGTTCAGTGTTGTAATGGAAATGCTAGACTTGATGTTAGGTAGGGAAAGAATGAGTAAAGGGTACCTAGAAGGCGAGCTTCTAGAGGTGAGCTGGTGAAGTTCACTAGAGAATTGATTAATGTACTTTGGTAGTGGATCTAGTGAGGTAGGACCAGAGTGTATTTCTAGTAGAGGCTGGCGGTATTACACAGAGTATTTACTATCTATTGGTAAACACACACAGATAAAATGGTGATCAAAGCAAGGTGAAGCACAAATGGTTTAGGACTAGATATGAAATAAGTAAGTTTACTATAGAAGAGCTGGTGGATAAGTATTGGGTGCAATACGGAGGAATTGGTGGATACGTTTTGAAAAGAAACTAAAGATGCCTTACGGAAGAGCTGTTGGATACAGTTTAGAAGAACCGGTGGAATCACTATGTAAGAAGTGATGGATGTACGTAAAGTCCACAAAGTACACTTATGGAGGAACTGGTGAGATGTTAAACACATTGCGGAAAAGTTGATGGATTCTTTGTATTTTTGGCGTGGAAGAGTATCAAGTGTATATCGTAAAGATCTTGTTTATTAATCATGGAGACGATTGTGAACACTACATGAACACTGACTGTGACACTGTAAGCACTAAATAAAATATTTGTGTAAATACTATGCTTACACAGTAACGGATGCGCTGGATGCACACAGATAAAACCTTTATATACATTAAGGAAATTGTCACATAAGGATAAAAAAGAGTAGAAGGCAGAGATTATCTGGTGGCTATGACAGCAATGCATAAGGTGGGGGTGCTAAATAGGGTTTCAGATTGTTTCAAATGTGTGAGCATTATAAAGAATGATGACTACACTTGGTGATGGCAAACACCGTCTAGTGATGAGATTAATCGTGTTTTCCCCAAAGCGTGGACATATTGAGAATTAAATAGAGATTGACGTTAGAGAACAAAGACATAGAAGAGGAGGATGGAAAAGAATATAGAAGAGTTCATAAGAAAGTAGAACGAGGAGGAGAAATAAAAACAAAGACGGAGGAGGAGTGGGAGAAGAAGGAAAAGGTAAAGGATGGAACGCTACTCTTCTTGATCAGAGGGTTTGTGGAGAAGGAGAAGGAGAGATGATGGGAAACTAAAAAGGCATATTGTCGTTAAGACGAAATTCTTTTTATTCCTGGGAAGAGGAGTTGGTTCACGTCAGACGGGGAGAGGGAGGGAGTGGATCTCATAACACAGGAGTTGGAGCGGCTACGGTAAGACATCAACAAATGAAGAAAAGGAAGAGTGTGTTACCAATTTTATGCTCTGTAAAGGAATATAGTCCTATGCGAAGAGCAATTTTTTTTCAGCGTTTTTTTTTTTCCCCAAGCCAAGCAGAGACAATAGTGTGTATGAAACTTCCAACAGCAGAGACAGCGCGTCAAGGGAAGAAGGGATCAAATGTAACAGAAAGACGAAGATAAAGGAGATTATTCTTTTTTAACAAAGAAAACAAAGTGTTAAGGGTCCTCAAATTTTTATTATTTGCTAATGCATTATGGAGGAGACAGCGTGAGGGAGTGAAAACGAGGACCTTTTGCGTAAAAGAGGGGATAAGGGAGTGAGGGAGTGAGGGAGTGAGGGAGTGAGGGAGTGAGGGGGTGAGGGAGTGAGGGAGTGAGGGAGCGAGGGAAATACATGAAAACAAATAAAATTTACTTAGACAAAGTTATCAAAATCAAAAGCAAAAGAAATGAAAGGGGACCATGATGTCCTCATTTTTAGATGTTCATCTTCAGTAAGATAAAAGGAAAAGGAAAATAGACTCTTGCAAGGGCACGGGGTTGGAGGAAGGGGAGAGTGTGAGGGGGAGATGGGGGGGATGTCATATAGTCGATGTAGGAGATGTAGGGGAGGCAGGGAGAGGGATGCGGGGGGGAGGTGGAAGAGGGAGAGTTGGACTCTGGGTGAGTAGGGAATGTGGAGAGGGGAATGAAAGTAGGGTAATTATGTAGGGGGGGGGAGTGAAGGAGATTGGGGGGAGATTAGAGGAACCATGAAACTTGAGAATGGAGGTTTAGGAAGGACAGACAATGTGGAGGGTAACGGATGATAAAACGCAGAAGAAAAATCTTAAGCGACAGGGACGTGAAGACTCGGCTTTGTAAGTTGTAACTTCAGTTTCTGGTTCTGCGCAGGGTTTTTTGCTACTTTCAGGGCTTCAGGAGCTCATGAAGAGGTCCAACAGTTACCAAATCACACGACAAACGTCTTGCGTTTAGAAAAAAAAAAAAAAAAACGAAGAACGAAGGAGGGGGTGGGTGAAGGGAAGGGGGTGGAGGATGCTTTGTTGAGGTGTCTTTGTTATTACTGTTATGATCACTGGTTTCATGGGGGATTCCGTAAACAGAAAAAAGGAAGAAACGGAGGGAAAGAATAACGAAAAGAACTTTACTTTTATTCTTTAGTTAAGGAAGTTCAAGATTTAGGAGCATTATACGGTTTTTTTCAAAAGGGATTTTTTTTCGGTATACGGGAATCTCATAGGTTGCATTTTTTTTTAAAGAATTCTCAAAATGGAGCTTACACAGTTATTTGCTATCAAGGGAAGGTACAATGAGAACTTCAAAATGGACGTTTATGTACGTAAAGGGGGGGAGGGAGGGGGCTGGGGGATGGGAAAGGGGGAGTAAAGAGGAGGGCTTGCAAGTAGACGACGTTTCTGGAGTGTATGTTACAGAAACCTTTAGTGTCGTGATAATCTGCACCCGCGAACGGGGAGGAGGAGGAAGAGGAGGAGGAGGGGGAGGAGGAGGAGGAGAAGGGACGATGTCGCGGCGTCAAGTCGACTCGACGAAGGCATCAGCGAAATACAAATGAGAGGAGCAGCCAAGTCTTCCGTGATTAAAACTTTTTCAACTTGGTGGCATACTTCGTTGTCGTCTAGTTGACGTTGGGTGATTTCGTTCAACCGAGGGAGAGGTTGATTACCTTGTATGGGATTGGAATGGTGTGTGTGTGTGTGTGTGTGTGTGTGTGTGTGTGTGTGTGTGTGTGTGTGTGTGTGTATGTGTGTGTGTATGAGCGAGTGTGTTTGAGTGTTCACGTATGAGAAAGAGAGATGGATAGAAAGGTACACAGACAAATAGAGCAATATATAGACTTAGAGAAACAGAAAGAGAAAGACAAAGGGAGAAAGATTAATAAACATCAAACACAATGAGGCTTTATCTCAATGAAACCACCCAACGCTAACCAAAACAAAGCATATTACGTATGTCACCGCTTGTGAAAACGTTTCTATATCACTGGACATCCTAGACGAAGAAACCGTGGCTCACCTAGCAGTTCCTAGAGGTCGTTCATGGAGACAACTGATAGAAGACGACTATCTAGTTGGAGAAATAACAATAAGGAATTAAAATAAAATGAAATTAAGAATAAGTCGTGCGTAAGTAGACTTACAGGTGTTGTCATATATATACATATGCGTACATATACATATATAGATATATGCATATACGTATGTATCCATGTGTATACATATACATTATAAATATATATGTGTATATATATATATATATATATATATATATATATGTGTGTGTGTATATGTATATATATATATATATATATATATATATATATATATATATGTATATGTATATATATGTATATATATATATATATATATGTATATATACACTACGTGTATTTATATATATGTACATGTAGGTACATATACATATACATTATACATATACATGTATATAAACATGCATATATATATATATATATATATATATATATATGTATATATATATATATATATTATATATACATATATACATACATATATATATGTACATATATATATATACGCATAAGAATACATGTATAATCATATACATATTATATACATATACATACTCATATGCATATATTCTACATGTACGCATACATACTTATGTACACACACATATATATGTATATATGTATATGTATAATATATATATATTTATATACATATATACATATACATGTACATATATATACGTATATATGTATGTGCACGTATATATATATATGTATATGTATATAAATATATATATATATATATATACTGTATATACATATGTATATATATACATGTATATATATATATATATATATATATATATATATATATACATATATATATGTATACACGTATATATGAATATATATGAATATATTTCTCTTATAGCGCTTTGGTTGAAGACGTTGAGTACACCCACGACCTGGTGCGTGTATGTCTAAGCGAAAGTAGGACCCAACACCGACCAAAAAGCCAAGAACCGTTTCTCGTGACTGTCTCTCTCTGCTTCCGTCGACTATGGAGTGTGTTTCTGTCTGCACTCGCTTGATTACTGAGAACCACAGCACGCAGGAGCGAAATGCATCTTTACCTTATACTGCGCAAAACTTTGCCGTGTTTTGTTATTCGTAAGAGCTCATTGGGTGTGGTTGCTGTGTGGTAGTACGCCCGCTTTTCATTTGGAAAGAAAGTGTCCGGCACCCAGATTTTAGCGGTGTAGTCAGTGCTCACTTGTATTTCATCCAAATCAATTTCTGAGTAGGCTAAGCGGGGATCTGTCCAATATTGTCGAAAATAGAAATCCATCGTGAAATCCTGAAGAACAGAAGAGAGAAAGGAACCAATATAATGAATATGTCCACGGCTTCATTGAATACCTTACGAGCTATGCAGCCTTACATCTAAAAGCCCAAAACCTATAAAGACAACTCGACCGTAATGACGTCATGTCGCATTGCTCTGACCGTGTCTTCAAGCCACCAGCGACAATGGCAACAATGCTGAACACTTGATGAGCTACTGGGCTTTGATTACACATTAAAAACAGGAGTGATATAATTAAATACCCCAAAAGGAACTGAACAAGTGCTCGGCATCGTTTTTATTGTTGACTTGTAGCTGTGAGTGACGGCTTGAGGTAGAACAGATCGGATGTCAGTGGATCGAGTTGCTATTACCGGTTTTGTAAAAAGATAATCTGAACAGAGATCAAGGTACGACTGGATTGACGTAACGCGTAGCCCTATTTTTGATCATCATTCAAGCATTAACTCTCTTTTGATCTGATCTTTGACTGACCTCGAATAAGTAACTTTGTTTTAGTTACTTTAAGACACGGTTATAACTTTAGTGTTGTTTTGTTTTCTGGTGGAGATATTGGTGGGTAAAGGAAGGGTTTGGAGGGCGGGGTACACTTGATTACAGGTGATCGTTTATTTTCAAATGGTTAAGGAACAGGTAATTCGGTGATAACAAAGTCATGACTAAACAAGCGAACTGGACAATTTTAACTGAACAGAAGACTTGAAAGGGGGAACAAGGGGAATCGAACAAATCACAGACGCTGAAGTGATTGTAAAAAAATATATATCTTGGAGAACAACTTAGCGATGGCATTGAGGGCGTGACTATCTTATCAGTGATGTTAATTCAAGAAGAAGAAAGGCTCATCGTCGTAGCAAAAGAGGAAGTTATCGCATCGTATAGAAAAATAAAGTTACAGTCGCATAGAAGTCTCCACAAGACAAGAAGAAATCTTCACAGCGCAAGCGAGAAGCTGCACGGAAGAAGAAGAAGAAGTCTCATTTAGCTTCTGAGACTACATGAGAGCCAGTGTCCCTTTACACAGTGCCAAATGGAATGCCGAAGATCACGGATTCTGTTCTAGAGCTATTAGAGGATATCCCAGCAATAAGGAAGTTTTTGGTTGGCCTAGAAAGGGTTCTGAATTGTTGAGATGGCTCTGATCCAGGCAATCTAACAACTGTTTAGATAAACGAGATTATTTGGCGTTGTTTGATTGGTACCTACTAAGAAGGCTACTATGCTTAAGGGGATCTGGAATGGTGGTCTTAAACTTGAGAATAAAATTCCGTGAAATTTGCACTTAAATTGCACCTAAATAAAGCACAAACTGAAAATTGGAATTCTGTAATCATGAGTTTTGCTTACAGTTACGAGTTGTTCTTCCTAATAGAGAGCTATATCTTTAGCAATGATGTTTAACGGCAGCATTGAGCTTTACTGGAAAAATTTATTATATTCTTATGAGTTTTTTGCCATCAACATTGAATGATATGCACGCTTACGAAAGACTGGAAATATGGCACAAGAAGCCAAAACAAGATGAGCATTCTTTCTAAATTTTATGACTAATTATTGAAGATGAAAAATATTAAATCCTCGTTGCCTCGCTCAAGTAAATAAACAACAAAACAAAATTCAATTAAAAAACGACAATATACTCACGAAATCAATACATAAAGCGCAACACTTGAAATCAGTCTCAAGTATGACAAAAATAATTTTTTGAAAATCAACAATTGCAGACGACTTTGGTGCGTCGACACCATTTTCTATTTCTTTCTGTATCCAACGTCAGAAAATTTTATTCAGCTGAGGGGAGCATCTCTGGCTAATATAGGCTCTAGATAACATCTTTTTTATCTCAGGAAGGAGGATAGGGAGCGGGGAAAGAGGAGAGAGACACTCCTCTGAATAAAAGCGTCTGGTGTTAGTTCAAATAAGTTACAAAACATACAAAACCTATCGGCATGTGGAGTTAAGGAACTGTTAGTACTGGATGAATAGATAAATAAATGAATAACCATATAGATATTTGAATATATAATAAGTAAATAAGTAGACATACTAGTAGATGAATAGACAGATAAATAAATGAAAAGATAAATAAATGAATAAATAGATATTCAAGTGAGTCAAATAACATAAATAAGTAATTCACCCTCCATCTCCAGGTGGGAAGTGAGAAACCCCTGGTAAATTCGTAGGGTTTTGTAGGCCTAGGTGATAATCAAATAAATAAATTGATAAACAAACAATTAGTTAACAGTACATGAAAGGACAAATAAAAAAAATACTAAGGATATAACCAAATAAATATAGAAAAGTATGAATATATGTTTCCACAACTTTAACAGAATGACATGATCTTTTACTAAATAAAGTAATTAAAGGAAACCATAACATTAATCAACTCAAACTAATTACCAGCGCGCATTTTACACAATCTATTCTTTATGACATTTTATTACACTGCAGCATGGCCTTCAGAAGTACTGGGGCTGATACCATCATTCAATGCTTTGGGTTGCACTCAGAAGGATAGATTTATCGGTTTTAAGCCAAAACAAAGTAACTATCAGTTCTGGGACGGGCCTATAAATCTAAGGCCAATAGAAGTTGGTTTTATTCAGCTGTGGGGGACGCGTCCTGAACGGGTAGGACAATCATTATTCCTTTTTTTTTTTTTTTA
>NC_134793.1:45943849-45946349 GCF_046742065.1 Oratosquilla oratoria
TGATTCAGAGCGTGGTGCTGAAGAAAACTTTGTATATGATCACGTGCGCTATTGATGTTCTTGCAAAAGAAGGTGGGAAGGAAGGAAAACTCGTACATTGGCCTCACCCCTTGCCAAATGAGCTAAAGATTTTCCATATCAATTTCTGTCTTTAAATTTATGGTTTTCTTGATCTGCAAGACATTCATTGGGTTAGAGAATTGTAAAATTGGATGTCAGGGTAAATTTAAGTGACAACACTAAAAGTACATGCGTCATTTCTTCATGACGTAACATCAGGCAGCCAATCATGTGAGGGAGGGGGAGAGGCTTACGCGCAAACTCAGGTGACATTGAGCTCCTTAAAGACATTAACATTGTTCCTTCTAGGGTGTTGAACAAAATCGTCTGCCATGAAAAAATGTGTACCACAACATCGTGTTGAAGGAATTGTAAATTTCTACAATGGATATGATTTGGTGCAAAATATAAACTACTCAAACTCGGTCATAAATTAAACAAATCTTTAAAATGGTAGAATTCCTAATTCATCAAAATTATCTTTCATTTCAATTTAATCTATTCCTTAACGGAATATAGATTTTATAAATCACTAACAGAACAACGACAACAGATTAGGAAAATATTAGTATTTATTGTTTCTGGAAGTTACCAAGAAAGAATTGAGAATAGAAATAAGTAAGTCTATTAGACATTAACTGCAGCAGAGTATAAAAGAAAAGTGTCATGATAACTATAGTGATAGAACCAGAAGAGATAACGATAAGAGCCCTACAAAATGCTAGCAATAACATATACCCATACCCATTACTAACAATGAAAGATATAAATAAAATAAAAAGGAGAAAAGAAAACAACAAGACAAAGTAAATAAATAAACATTAAATAAACAAATAAATTAATAGAACGAAACAGAAAAAAAAAACTTTAACAAGCGAGCTGGTTTAAGTCGTATTAATCTACAGATACAATACAAGCGAGTTTATCAGAACCTAATGAACTCGCTTAAGTCAACTGTGTAAGCTCGTATACTTTCCAAGCAAAAAAAAAAGAAAAAAAGAAAAGAAAAAAAAAGACTATTGTATTCACAAATGGAAACAACTTTACCTGTACATGGTTCTTCATATCAGTGACATCATCATGGTGTCACTGGTATAAATGGCGTAAAACATATATCTACTGATAACAAACTTTTGGTGGTAGTAATGAACATAACAAATAAATTAGGATGTTTTTGGAAATAAAGTTACCCATGGTAATAGTTTTCCTATGGTAACAGTATCACCTCCATTGAAATACTCGTGACCCATGGGAATAGTATTACCCTAATAGGATAGTGTTGGCCGCTAAAGATAGTGCCATTCAATGGGAATAGTATAGACCAACAAGAATATTTGTTCACATCATGGAAATTTTGTTTTCTAATTCATTACACTAATGTCCTTAAAAAAAGGTGTAGATAGCTGTAATGACAAAATAACATAAACTAAGGTCCTTAACATGTTAACTATGCTATAATTATTACCTTCAGTACTATGACACCTGTGCAGACTTTATTCTTCTTAACGTTAAATTATTTAACAATTTTCAGATCTGACGCTGGTGTTGAGTACAGTAATACCTTTTAGCAGACACCAGCCATTTTTATTCAGGGGCATGGCAGGACCACGTTTGAAGATATGGTAGAGTTTGTACACACACTTTGCGACATCGTAAGACATTGCAAGGACATCGTAAGCAAGACAGTTGGAACCTCCACTGTCAGTTGAGGAATTTCCTGCAAGGGTGGTAGGTAGGTAGCAGACAATGAGATCACGGTATAGCCTTCAAGGATTGATGATTTTTTTTTTTTATCATTAATCAGCTTTGATCTGAAAGTTTCGATATATTAGAAAAAATCCTCAAAAAACACAAGGTTTGTTGATATAATCGTAAACACAATAAGTTAGGAAGTATTCAGGCGGTTGTAACTTAAGTAGCAATAGTTAAAATAATAGTCTCCGTGCTAGTTGTAGAAACAGTGGAATTAGTATCACTGGCAGAGGCGGCAATAGAATGCAGTAGTATTAGAAGTGACAGATTTAGAAATAGTTCTAGAGGAGAGAATAGTACAGTAACAACAGTAGCATTTATAGTAGTTGTGGTCCCAACTGCTGTGGTAAAGTAATAGCAGTTGTAATAGTAGCAGCTTTAAAGTAATAGATATGCATCAGTATGTTTCTGGATAACATGTTTAGTGATAGAAACGTGAGACATACCACATGGTAATCATATGAATGGTATTCTTGCAGAATAAGGAGTAGTTGAGGACGGAGTTGCAGAGGATAGGCAATGGAGAAGGATAGTTCTTCACACGGACAGAGGAAGGATAGTAATAGTAATGGTGATTCCACTACTTATAAAACTACAGCAGTTGCATTTTGAGTAGCTATATGTCTGCCTACGTTAGTTGTTCTATAAAGATTAGTTGTTCTAGGAACACAAATATTAGTAACAGAGA